>NC_133106.1:30909834-31210796 GCF_022965805.1 Primulina eburnea | reverse complement strand
AAAAAATCACTTCATGCTACTTGTGACCTATGATAATCCTACAAAAGCATAAAATTACCTTCTTATTCTAATGGCCTCTTCCAAACCCGACAGTTTTTTCGAATAAATAACAAAATGACTTTTTAAATCTGAACCTACAACCAATTTCACAAAAGAGTGTCACAACATAGTTAAATCCAATATCACAAAAGAAAATAATCCTTCATAAAACAAAACTCAATCTAAGCACATGAAATGTATACTATATAGATTCCAATTTTTTAAACATTGGGATGAACAGATCATCTTGTGAGAGCTTAACATAATATATCTACTATGAGCAATCTTCAATGAACAAAGACTCCAATTTTATATCCCTTGGTTGCAAAATGAAGCTAAATCACAGTAAAAGATTTTCCAAATCAAAATTTTATAAGATTGTCATGAATAATGATATCAAATATCAACAAGCATAAAGAATTCAAAATTTACTCAAATGATGAAATACAAACATAATCAGTTACTCAGACGCAAACTGGCCTAAATTTTCAAAGTATAACAATGGCCCAATTCAAAATATTACTAGATTATCGTGAATACTGATACGAAAGCAAAAGGAGCTAAAGCTTACAATAGAAACTAGAAATAATAAAGACATACAGATGAACGATTATGCAGGCATAGAATGCACCTAAAATCAATCTAAAAGAACGGCTCAATTCAAAATGTTTGCAAAACGGGTTGATAATTCAAAATCCTTATCCAGACACGAACGCATACAAGAAAGAGGCAACGGGTGGCAAGAGGTTAGCGGAGCCCCCATAAGAACACTGAAAGATGCCGATAATTTGGGTTCGTCATGAAGAAGAGAAGATGAGCTGAGTTGGGGAGCTGCTGACACTGAAGCATTTGCAAAAGCCATTCTTACTTCAATTCAGACGGAAAAGGTAGACCACTGTCTACTGGTTTGCGATTGCATTAACGGCCAAGATTGATAAGGGACCGTTTGGTTCAAGAACGGGTTATTTAATATGGCCCATGCCATGTTTGGTCCAACCAAATGCCTGGGCCCGTAAACATTTGTTGCACTCAATTTTAAGAAAAACCAAAATCCAATTAGATTCAAGTGGACCATGGGCTTTAATTTAGTGGGCTAAAATTAGGGGGTCAATCTTAAAACCGCGCACACTGCATTATTTTTAACTAAAATTATCAATTTTGGTCTACTTTATTATAATTTTTATATGTTTTTTTTTAAAAAATTGTCGTTTAATATAGTTTGATTTATTCTAGTTTTAAAATTAAGAGGGACTATAATATATTCAAATGTCATTCTAATATTTCTTGGTAGGGGTGTTCAAACTTCGGATAAAACCGAAAATTAAACCGAACCGAAAACCGAGGATAAAACCGAACATTAAATCGAACCGAAAATCGAATTTTATAATTCAAATATAAATATTAAAACCGAAATTAATTTGGTTCGGTTTCGGATTATAAATGTCAAAACCGAACCGACCGAAATAACCGAAATTTAATTAAATTAATAATGTTATTTTTATTTTATATTTTTTATTGAGATAATATTAGTGAATGGAGAATTATTTTGAATAATACTTAGTTGATTGTTGTTTATGTAATTCATTTGTACTTTATATTTAAATATTTTACTAAGAAATCATTTAAAAAGATAACATATTATATTTTATAATATATTTACATTATTAATTTAAATAATTGTATCAAAACCGAAATAACCGATCGAAATAACCGAACTATTTCGGTAGAAAACCGAACCAAACCGAAGAAAAATGGTTCGGATATCGGATTATATATTTGTAAAACCGAAAACCGAAAAAACCGAAATAAAAAATCGAAAACCGAACCGAACCGACCGATGAACACCCCTACTTCTTGGTACATAGGTTGTTTTCTGCGAATTTAAAATATAATTTGTTCCATATATATGAACACAAAAGAGGATTCCTTTATTTATTTATTTCTTTATTTTTAAAAAAAATTACAAAGATGAGGATTCAACTTTACACATCAGTGATCAAAGTATATTTGATTCTTGAATTTCCAGCGCCTGATCATCACATGTCGGCCTTTTCTTCGGTTTTTTGTTTGTACAAATTTAGCTAGAAACTAAATCCGACCACGGACTGTTTCTATCCAAAAAAAATTAAATTTAAAAAAATGATTTTTTTGTCTATTAACTTGTTTAATTTGGGCTTTTGGTTTTTTACATGGTGAAAGTTTGGTTTGTGTATAATAACTTTAAATTTTCGCTTATATTGGTCCAAGTGTGAAGGGACATACGACCATTCAGAAATTTTTTATTTGATGTTAGTATTTTTCAATGTCATGTCAGTATTTTTCAGTATCACATCAGTAATTGAATGAGATAGCCGAAAACGAAAACCAAAATTTGAAATCTTAATGAATCAGAACTAAAAAATGAACACGTTAATGGACAAAGAAATTATTTCTCCTTAAATTTAATATAATACAATATCTTCTTTTATTCACCAAAATATATTTTCCTAACATTTTTTTATTGTATATTATACTATTTATCAACAAAATACGTTATGTTTTAACATTTATGCCAGTATTTTCATCTGTTACGATATGGTACCATTTACAGGTAATATTTAGTAACGATTGATTCTACGTTAAATATATATTTTAAAGAAATTGAAGAAAATCCTTTTTTTTGTGTGTGTGATGATTTAAATTCTTCAAGTGTAAATAACCCTCCCTACCCAAAAAAAAAACCCCCCGAAAAACTCATCTTACAAATTTGAAAGAGAAAATTGCATTTTTGATAGTATGTATTTGATTATTTGCGATTTTAATCCTTTACTTTATCAAACTTCAGTCTTAGCCTGGTATCTTCCCATTTTTGACAATTTTAGTCTTTTTCCATGAATGTTATTGTAGCATTACATACTAAAATTGCGAAAAAGTCAAAGATAATAAACTAATGGAATTTGACCACATCTCATAAATGATCAAAATCTCAAACAAATAAATATACAGACCAAAACTGTAATTTTCCCAAATGTGAAGTCTTTCATGTGATCACCTCCTTTAAGATATTCGGTGTAATGTCGATCATTCGTGTAAAGTGACAATAACAGGCAAAAACTTAATCTTAAAAGTGGCAAAAAAAAAACATGTTGAACGTCGGTTAGTGTAATTTGAATTTGTGACAAGTTGCAAGAATATGATTCCATTATTCTGGTCCAGCATTAAAGCTTCTACGACAACTGCTTCCTTAAATTTCTTTGAGTAATCTCATGATTTTTTTAGTTGGGAGAGATAATCTGAATCGTCTCAAATTTAAAATCTTAGTGTCAGATAAGTCATCCGTCAAAATTGATAATCTTGAATAAATTAAAAAAAAATAAAATTGTCATATTAGTTATGTGTATTTGTCCTTATGATGTTTTCGTCATTGATGAACAACTTTATCAAATTTCAGTTTTGATATGTTATCTTTATTACTTTTGCGATTTTGGTTCATTTGCAACATATATGTTGTGTCTACAAGGCTTCGACGTGAAACGTTTGGTGAAACATTTATGTGAAGTGTCAGATCAACAATTCCAATAAAAAAATGACCAAACATACTAAAAGTTGAAACATGAGGACTAAAAGTAAAATTGAAAAACATAAAATATCAAAATTATAAATAAACAAATATATAGTATCAAAATTGCAGTTTTTCTTAAATAAAATAAAATGGTAAAAATGCATTTAGATTTTGTACCATATTCATTCACACTACTTATTACTATATATATATATATATATATATATATATATATATATATATATATATATATATATATATATATATATATATATATATATATATATATATATATATATATATATATATATATATATTGAATTATTTTGAATTATTCCAAATATGAAAATATTTTGAATTATTCCAAATTGAATTATCGATCATTTGATTGTATGAAAATAAGTGAACTTGATACATCATCAAGTTCATATTTATATGACAATATATTGGTGAATATTAGATTAGATTTACAATAAATTTTTTAACTAATTAATCTTAATTCTTGTCTGCTGTTGTTATAAACAAAATATTTTTTTATACGTATATATAGACGGTGATTAAATATATGTTAATATTAAATGCAAAATAAACCCTTGAATTTAAATAATTATGTCGCGCCACCTTTAGTTTAGTACAGAGAATATAATTTTGAAAAGAGAAAATTTTTTATTAATGAATTTATTTTACCTTTAAAAATGCGGAATTAATATTCCAATGCAAGCCACCGTACTATATATACTTTCCAAAAAGAAGAAAAGAAAGAGTAAAAAGCCTATAAATTGGGTTACAAGTATATTTGACAGTGATGATATATAATATATAGAATCGAGTGTGGCCAGAACGTGGCCACATTATACATTAACCTTCCCATTTCAACTCATTCGAAGTCACCAAGAAAATGCACTGATATTGTTTACCTTAATCTCAAGAATATATATTTAAAATTACAGAAATCAATCTAAGAAATCTAATCAAGCTAAAAAATCATAGATTTCGTACATTAAAATCCTCAAAAATAATTTATTGTCATGTGGTGTTATTGAAAGTTGAGTCTCTCAAAATGTTCGAATTGATGGATTACATGAGCGTTTGATCAATAATCAGAAGTTTAATTTTTTTTTACCAACACTTTTTTTGACTAGTTTGTCACGTGTGACTCGCATCACATTATATTTTATCTGACTAATATAGTTTGAAAATTATTACGTCAGTCGAAAGTTACCCAAAACACACTAAAAATAGCGATGGCCGATTCTTTCATTTAAAAAAATAAAAATAAAAGCAAGGAATAATTTATTAGTTTAATTAATTTCGATTCATTTTTATGTTCAATTTCCTTGTCTTCTAGAGATTGCAAAAGAGATTTCATCAGTCACTCAAAGCATTCTTAATATGTGTTTATTAATCCATCACAAGATTAACCATAACAAGAAAATTCGATATTTAATCATGAAAGGTGAAGGTTACACTTCAAAACCAAGATACAAATACGTTCTTTTTGTAATGGCAACAACTTGTATGAGACGGTTTCATAAATCGTATTTTGTGAGACAAATCTCTTATTTGGATCATCCATGAAAAATATTATTTTTTATACTAAGAATATTACTTTTTATTCTGAATATCGGTAAGATTGATCTGTCTCACAGATAAAGATTCGTGAGACCATCTCATAAAAGACCTATTTTTTTTTAATATTTCAAATTATCTCCACCTCTAATCATGGAATTCATCCCTATGTACCTCTCTTTTTATGTCAAAATACTATACAATTAGAACGTTTAGCAACTTTCAACGACACTACAAAGAAAAAGAAAGAAAACGAAACAAAACTAAATTCAGAAAAATAGAAAAAAAAGTGATTACGAAACTAAATGATATTATTGTCACAAAACATCAATAACCCTTTGTTTCTTTCTAAAGTCCAATCCCAGAAGCTCGATTTCTCTCATCCTTTTCCCACTGCAGCTACCATTATCTTCAATGGCTGCAGCAGCATGAACCCTAGTCGGTGCCTCAAATATGTTCACTCCAAACAGCCGAATTATCTGACCGGGCTGGACCAGGCCCAACCCCACTATTGATCCATTGTTTCTCGAGGTCCAATCTATGTACAGCTGCTTATCCGGGCCGGTTGATCTGAGGAAACTAACAATGTCGCCGGCCCGAAGATTCTTCTCCTTCACAAACCTACTCCAACCCTTTGTTAACACATAGCTTTGGCTGCTATTCCAATAAGAATATCGAAATCTCCACACCTTCCCGCACATATCCTCGAAATTTAACAGCACCCCTTTTGTGTTGTTTCCGCTTTGTAAAGGGAAGTGTTTTTCCGCGTGTTGTTTCGGAATAACCAATCTGTTAAGCTTTCCAACGTCGCTGGGCGTAACCGCCTTTTCGAACAGCTGTTCCCGGTCCTTCGCCGCCGCATCTCCGCCGTTGATGAAACCAAAAGTCCCATCTTTCTTGCCGATACATCCGCCATTGACGCCATGGTTTTTCCTGCTCTGCTCGAGCTCATCAATGTAAGTATGTTTCCTCAGCATGTCCACGATCTCAGCTTTCGAATGAGAATCCAGGAAAGCCGCTTCGACCCGGTCATCTTCAGTCTCCGACAACGGCTTAAAGTTAGTGACAGCATCGCGGCCACGGAACCGCTGCGCCGCAGTGTCATAAGTTCTGGCAGCTTCTTCCTCTTCATTGAAAGTACCTAACCAGACCCTCTGATGCTTCTCGTAGATTTGCGCACCCCACCTTCCATTAGGCTGCGGCACCACGCCTTTGAATCTTGATGAAGGCAGCTTCCTGGACTCCGCTTCGATCCCGTTCTCCGAATCGATGATGACGCTAGCTCCGCTGCCGACAAGGCACAGAGTCTCCGGAGACTTGGTCACGGCTGCCGGTGACGTGGTAGGCGGCGGTTTGACTGATGTTGAGTCACTCATGCTTTCATCTGCTGAGCTCGCATCCATTTTATTTATATGTTCGTAGAAAAGAGAGCAAATTATGTATTCTCTAAAGACAACGAGTGAATTATGAAATGAGTTGTTGGACTTGGGAAGAAGGGTGGATATATATATATATATATATATAACAACATGAAATAGTTGCAATAATATCGTACATCATCTTTTATTATTTTTATCTGGAGTGGGTCAACCCTAGAGATGGCGAGGAAGATGGGGTCTCACCAATTCAAATGATCTTTAATTTTGTTAAGTATTTTATTATATATTTTATATAAATTTCAAGTTCTTCGATATGTGTAAACTCCATTAAATATCTAAATCTATGTATAAATGATGTATACGTATATGTACGAAATAAAATACAAGTGCCGGAGTTGTGTAGGCTACGCATTGAGGTGGGGTAAAGAAGATAACGAGAGCAAGTTGGCGGGATTCACATGCATCAAGCGTGGACCTGTTTAAGTAAGTTCATCCCCCCCTGGGTTTTGCTGCTGCTGCTGACATTTAGCATGATCACCCCATCTATGTTTACACACATGTAGATTTACATTTTTTTGTGAGTTACTTACTATTCATGCACCATATAAATTACCTATAAAGGACAAATTATATTTTTATTACTGTAACTTGCATTTGTTGACCAATGTGTAATATTCATATTTTAAGAATGGATTTCCACACCTTTTAATTAACATTTGTGAGGAATTAAGAGCGTAGGATTTTGAATATTGTATTAGAATAAGATATATGTCTTGTGCAACATATTCATCCAAAAAAGGTATTGACAAGAGAAATCAAACTCACAACTATTGTTCAGACACTCATATACTCAACCAATTCAAACACATTGTATGTATGAATATTATTATATGGTTTGTGTGGAGATGTTTATCTGGAAAACAATGAATGCAAAATAAAAGAAAAAGGGGCTAATAATGGATGGGGGATTGGGGAGTAACAATTATGTGCTTCCACTAGTATGGGGGTGTATGGGCCAATGTTAATGAAAAGGATAACTGGATAGACTTGAAAGGAAAGAGACGCGAGAAACTCATCCAACAAGAATTTTCTTCACCAAGTCCTACCTGTCTTGATTTGATTGGTCATCTCCATATTTTGTTTGTTTTATTGGCTGGATTCAGTTTAGCACATCTGGTTCCATAAATAATTTATTTATCCCATAAAATGCATGTATATTTCCATCGAACCCTTCACGATTTCATAAAATTTTAATGTGGATATTTTGAAATTGTTAACAAATATAAACCAACATATATGTTTGAAGGGATGACTCTGTCTATATATCTTCCTACCACTTGTTGAACCCACCCCACTATGTTATAAATGTTGACAAATTAGTCAATACCCTCAACAATCGAGCATTTGAAATCAGAAAGGACTTGGTCTAATTTTTGCATACTTAGCTCATGTGCAATCTCCACCACTAAAACATACATACATATATATATATACATACATATGTATATATATATAAGATTTTAAGGAATATATTTTACTAAACTTGAGTTTCCCTCCATCTTTTATTCCAATTTTAGAGTAGGTCTCTTGTGAGATGATCTCACGAATTTTATCTGTGAGACGGGTCAACCATACCGATAATCACAATAAAAAATAATACTCTTAACATAAAAAAAAAATTCCATGGATTACTCAAATAAAAGATCTGTCTCACAAAATAGGACCCGTAAGACCGTTTCACAAAAATTTTTGTCCCAATTTTAATAGATATTTCATACAAATTGAGTCCGTGATATACCAAATACTTTTATCATACAATACCTAGTCATCAATACTCTCTACTTTCGTAAAAGATATTTTCCTCTTATCTTATCGAAACTTTTGACCAATATTGTTTGATAATTTTAATTATCAAAGAAGAAGTCGCAAACACGTACAATCTGTGGGCTACGGCATCTTCTATAGAATAGCCTTTATTCTCATAAATCTGCTAACTCAATATTTATCACATAATAATAATAATAATAATGTTGAGTAACATGGGAAGGATATAATAATAATTATTATAATAATATCGGGATTCCGTACGGATCGTCCTACCTAGCTAGCTGCTACTCTCAAGGTCCCATGTTACAACTCCGTAATTCATGTCAAATATATAGTTTTAATTCAATATAGAATTAATCAGCATTTCTATATACATGTGTATGTATCGACTTCGACTTCCATCTGATATCAAAATCTTAAGTTTTAAATGAGACGTGATCTGGATATATATGTGTGAGTATATGAGAATCGAATTATTATAATGATAAACAAATCAAATAGTGTAATAACTGATGATGTCGGGTCGGGACCGGATCGGAGTTAGTTTTGCGATCAATAAATGATATTATTTTTGAAAAATGTTACGTAGAGAAAAGGTACGGTACCAAATGTGTGCGTAGTGATACGGAGAAGCTGTCCTTGGTGTGGCGGTGGAACTCCTTACAGGTGGGAACGCGTTAACTTGTTGGGTTTCGTCACATGCATGTAACGTACGATCGGTCGACAAGACCATTAATTATTATTTTATGTTATTATTCTATATATATATATATATATATTATCAACTGTCTTCTGAATTTTTGTACCCAACCAATTTTATATTTAATTTGGATAATCAGGCGACATTATAAAAATTGTCTCACATGCTTTCCACTATTAATTATGATTAGTTGAATTTTAATAACATGTGGAATTGATCATGTTGTAATTTGTAACTTCGTAATGGATTCTTGGAATTATGGCAAATTGTAGAGTCGAGTTTCAACAATTTTATTTCAGTTTGTGTAACAATTTCTCTAGTTTGGTATGTTTTTACCTCACATTGCTTTATAATGGATCGTACCAGAATTGTACAATTAATAACTATCATGTATGTGTCCAGGGGCATAAGTAAGTCAAGTCATTCATTCAAAACTCGAATCGAGTTTTATTCGAGTTCGAATAGGTCGACTCTTCGCACAAGTCGAGTTCGAGTTTTTATAACTTTTCTAGTTCGAATAGCTCGCGAGCTATTTTATCAATTATATATTAATTTTTTTATATGATATATAATGTAAGAATATATGTTTCCATATAAAAACAAATTGTAAACCCTAAATTTATGTTATAAAACTTTCGAGCTCGAGTAATTTGATGTTGTCACGATTCGAGCTCGAGCTTGAATTAAATGAATATTCGATCGAGTTTGAGACCATAAAATTTAAATAATACTCAAGCTCGACTCAACTCATTTGCTCCGCTATATCCTTTTGCTTTGTGATAGAACTAGCTCGAGCCCATAATACTTAAAATATGTGCAAAGTTGGAAATCAAACAAAAAATGTATAAATGACGTACACTTTAGTGGAAGCATAGACATCTGTCTAGCTAACCTTAAAAACAAAGGAACAAAATCAAATTCTATTTCCGATCCTTTTTTTATGATGACATGCAAGAAATAAAAGGAAAGGTAAATCTAGTGGTAGGGCCTTATTTGGTGATTATCTTGACCTTGAAAACGTGAGGTTTTGGAAGTGGAAAATTACAAATCGAAATCTCAATGAACCTATTATCTTCTCTCCTTTTAGCTTTACAACATGGAGATCAGGATAATCAATATCATTATTATATATTATCTTCTAAGATCGCTGCTTATCACAACCTCGAGATTCAGTTAATCGGTTAAAGCAATGACAATATTACGATTATTATTATTCTTATTATTATTATTAAGAGGGAAAACTGGAAAACTCACATTAAATTTGTTGGATGGAATTGATCAACGATTCACAATTTTGATATGTTGTTCATCATCGACAAAGTCCAACTCTGTATCTACTATTGAGATGACACTCACATAGTATATGCACAATTTTTGTTATTTATTACGTCAAAAATAGGTTAATGTCACATAAGTAATGGATAGAAATATAACTCTTCGATCGATGATATAATATATATATATATATATATATATATATATATATATATATATATACATATATATAATATTAAATATAGTGGTTGGCCGTCGGGTACCTTTCACCTAGTCACAGGTTATCGTCGTCCAATCCAACTTTTTCTAGCGAGTGACTTGTTGGCAACGAATTTTAAAAAATATATTTTTATAGGCTTGATCTCATAAAAATATTTTACACGAGTTTGCCTAACGAAAGGACACTTTTTCCCAACTCCGTAGGTTTAAATTAATTATTCTTGCAAGTTGGAAGATGAGTTAATAAATTAGTAGAGATTGCGATGCCACGCCACCTGAAAATCTCATGATATCCGGATTTTACAATCACATTTAAATATTTTCTTGTTGGAATTGATGGCGAAAAGCTTCCGTGAAATCTTTTGTTTTAGGTTTTGGTCGCCATATTCGCCATTAAATATTGTACCTGTTTACACATAAAGGGCAAAAACACTTTAAAGATTTAACAATTTTATATGTTATTCCATTTTAATATAAATAAAAAAATTATCAGTACTAAATTTGACAATTATTTATATAAGTACATGTTAATCTTAGAGAAGAAGTAACAAAAAAAATTCTTTAAGTGAAGAAATTCGTCGATATTGAATGGTATAGGAAATATAAATATTCAATAATTTGATCATGAGGGCACTAATGATTTTAGACCTGATTTTTTTATGATAAATTTGACCAAAACATGGTGAAAGATTATTTTGGTCAAAATTACATTTAAAAAACCAGAATAATTCAATGAAACAATTTATGTCTCACCGGTTAGTTTGTTCACAACTTGGATGTTTGCTTGGCAGCTGGATTGATAACAATCTACGGGATCATGCAATTTATTAATTTTAGTTTGTGTATGTCTTTTATTATATGGTTTTAACGGATATTTTTTCGTCAGATGGGTCTACTTTATCGATGTTTACAGTAAAAAGTAATATTTTTTGCATGAAAATTAATTTTTTTCAAGGTTGACCCAAAATAGGAAATCTGTCTAACGAAATTGATTCGTGGAACCATCGCACGAGAGTTTTTGTATTCTAGTTCTAACCCTATATATTTTTATTCGAAGTTTGAGAACTAATTTATATTTTTTTTTGAATCGCAACTTAGTTTTATTATTATTAAGGATAATATTTAAGTATTTTTCACACGTGCAAAAATATATACTGTCACGCCCCAGGACTGGGGTTAGTCAACATCGGTATTGCTTTACAATCATACAATTGAAAACAACAAGTCTCGTAGTATAATATAAATCAAAAACCAATTTATTACACATAATCAATCATAAGATTGTCTTTACAACTTAGATTCTTAAAATGATAAAAATAAACGGAAGCGTTTACAACTTACTAAGCGATAACTAAAATAAATTTCTTGATTCTTCTTATTATCAGCCTCATAATTAGTCTTGTTCATCTTCCTCGGTTTTCTCTTCTGATTTATCTGGGAAGGGTAGAGTAAGGGTACGTGATATGGTCGTCACTCAATAAGCGGGGACCGTTCGAGCACATACATAATAAATACAAATGAATTTCGAAAACCACATATCATATAATGCATAACATGATTCTCATAACATTTCATTATCTTAACCATTGACATAATTTTGGCCTAAGGCAATTTGATTCCTCTATTTTCCATGGTTTACATGATATCAGTCCCTAATTTTTATTACTTTAAGGGGCCGAGGTCATATAACGGTAATCTCACCATGTAAAGGTCATAAACATATCATGCATAATGAGATTCCCACTCATGTCCAGTTGAATCATCACAATGTCAAAATATATAAATACGATAATTGTATCAAGAAGGGGTAGAAACAGAATAACGGTGATCAACCGAAACTTTCAAAAACGAAATAGTTCATACACAATATATTTTAAAACAATCTCACTTACGAAAGACAAGTGTGCAAATTATAATATATCAAAAATCCATTTACTTTAAACTGGAAGAAAACACGAAAAAATCGAAAACCATAGAATAATCATGCAACCGATACTTCGAAAATGCAATAGCACATCTACCGAAAATTAGCCGCCTTATAAATTTCCTTCCGCCTTATTGAACCATTGGATCAGGCTTAAATTTTACAATACATTTACAAGTACGTCAAATAAAAAATGAACGATGGAGATCAAGTTTTGAAGTCCTTTTTACCTGCTTCTGGACAAAAATACCGTAGGTATGCTGTTCCCGCTTAAAATCTAAGCAGTTTTCTTGCAAAGCTATAAACGAAAAACTAATTGTTGGATTTGGCTGAAATTTGGATAAAAACATATTAAAGTATATTTTGAATATTGGAGATCGGATTCTGAATATTTGAGCGAGAGAAATCATTTTCTGAAATTGGACAGAACTTTGATGACTCCAGCAAAATTTTGGAGAGAAAATTTCGAAATTATAGCGAGAAAACTCGAAAATTGAGGTGTAAATTTTGAATGAAATCTTCTCTTATTTATATAAGGGTGGTAAAAATCTTACCGTAATTCGATTTATATCCTTACCTAATTTGGAGATAATCTTCTATAATTTCGATATAATTTTTTTCATAAATATTGAGATGTTTTCTTGCTGAGAAAATATGTCATGTATTTAATATTTCCTTCCAACTAGATAGATATTCAGCCGTAATTTATCGTGTATCTTGCACTGAATTTCGAATTCCATGTATTTATTGACTTGGAATTTCAAATAGAATGTATTATTTAATATTTTCGAATTTATTATTTTTACAATAATATCAAAACTTGGAAATAAATTATTATACATGTCTATATTTAACCAAATAATTACATACCCAAAAATTTAAGATTCTCACGTCTACGTTGTTATGATAATACACATTCGTGAAAATATTTCAATTTCTTCTGGGTCTAAAATATTTCTGGTCAACAAAAATTTTCTTCCATTCAGATTGGATCTCAAAAGATAAAAATACCCCACATTGAAAAATGTTCAAGTTGACTATCCGTTAAGTTGTGTGTGCCTGCAATAGTGGAAAAAGGAACAACTAGAGTTCGGAGTATATTATATATATGTTGAGAAATAATAATTAGTCTTCACATTAGAGTTTTGAGATTTTTGATATGTTGTAAGATTTAAATTATTTGAGTTATATTATTACATTACTTATAAATTTTGGTAAAATAATAAATAATTAGTTCTATAGATGATATCAGAATTAAGATAAAAACTTATGTGAGACGGTCTCACGAGTTGTATTTGTGAGACGGATCTTTTATTTAGGTCATCCATGAAAAAATATTATTTTTTTATACTAAGAGTATTACTTTTTATTGTGAATATGAGTAAATTTGACCCGTCTCACAGATTAGGATCTGTGATACGGTCTTACATGATATTCACTCAAGAACTAAAGTCTGATGTTCGATTTTTATGAATTGCAATAAGGACGATTATTAGAATGAGGTTGTCGAAAACAATAATTGTCAATGTATGAGAGAGTTCACATAAGATACTTGAGCTATTACACTATTTAAAAAATTGTAGTCGTATAATAACTATCAATTTTTTGATAAAACTATAAATATTTGATCATGTAATATATGTAAATTTATATTTATAATTGGCAATATATAATAAAATATTATTTAAATATATGTGTGTTATCATGTTTATTTTCTTATATGACAAAATATTTAATTTTATATTAAATAATGATCGACTCATCGGCTCAACCACTGCTACTATTCAACTCCTTTGAATGGATTGATTGATACTAGGTCAGTTAATAAAAACTATAAGTATATACAACTATTTAATTTGTTTAATGACGATAATTCGTGGTTGATATCTCGGTAAACTATTGGTTTAACATAAATTTTTGCAAATTGTATTAATCAGTCAAAGTATACTAGGAAATCATGTGCAACAAGATCTGTTGAAAAAGTGTTGGCTCGGAGAATCGAACTCTTAATCATTAATAAACGCTTATCTACTTCATAAACTCGGACACCCCCTCAAAGACATAAAATATTTTACATTGGGTGTTGGTTAAATGTGCATGAGTAAAAGTAGTATTAAGATGAATACCTCCTGAGAAGTTCTATGCGTCAAGTTACTCACATTGAATTTCTTGATATGATTGGCTAGTTGAGTCATAAAAAGAGTGATACATCTTAACGGGTGATATTGTCTTTGTTGAAGACAAGGGCAATGGTACGTGTGAGAACCCGAATTTCTAGCATTTCAGTAGCAATGCAAAATTTCAGCAGAAGATAATATTTCAGAAGCTGGTATTTTTCCAGCAGACAGTTATTTTTCCAGCAGACAGAATCCAGCAGCAGAAGAGCGAGAAAGCAGCAGACAGTTACTGATTCAGCTTGGACTTGTAACTGAAGCATTTAAAATGGAATCAAGGCTGTTAAATGCAGATTATGACCATTAATAGGAGCCTAACAGTCAGATTGTGGCCTATAAATAACACCTCAAGTCTCTGAAATTGGTGTTACACAAATCCTGAGTTATCTCTTGAATTTTCAAGTTAAGAGGGTGCTGAATTTCGAGCAGTAGAAACCAGTAGCAAGAGAAAGCATATTTCTAGACTTCAATCGAAACCTCTAAGCAAATTACGGTAAGTGGGCTTACATATAAATATCTTGAAATCTGTTTGATAATTCTGTGTTAAAGTTCAGTTTCTGTATGTTGATTTCTGATTTTGAAGCACTGAAACTCCCTAGTGAATTAATGGTAGGAATTATATTCTGAACATTTCTGAATTCTGATTCTGATTCTGGCCTCACCCCTTAGAGGAGAGAACATATAGGGGACTGATATCAGTTTAGCCATGAAATTCACTAACGTGTTCAGTGCTTACTAATTCTGATGTCTGTTCTGAAGCCAGTAAATTCTGAATTCTGATTTCTAGTTATGAAAATACGAGGTTTCTGTATATTATTATATTACTGTTTCTGTTGAAAACGATTTCGAAAACTGGGAGTTATTCACGCCCCTGCTTACTGAGTGACAATCATATCACTCACCCACCAAACCCATCTCAGATAAGAACGAGGAAGAGTTGATAGAAGAAGAGGAGCAACGTCAGTTTTGGGGCTGGTGATGAAGATCGTTGTTCTTAGTTCTGATTTATGTTTTATTTTCCGCTGCATCTGTTCAGACATTGTAATTTTATGGTTTTACATTTTCACTGTAAAACATTTGTCATTGACTTGTAACAGACAATGATTATTATGAATAAAAGACGGGTTTCTGAAATTCTTTACTTCTGAGGCTTGTTGTTTTTGAATGTAATATTTGAGAGCAACGCCGGTGTCAACCAACCCCCGTCCCGGGGCGTGACAGTACAGAAAAGGTAAGTCTGATCTCTAAGGGATATGAGATAGCACCGGCAGATAGACACGCATATCTAAGGGTATCCATCGATTGGTTCGATTCGATTTTTGGTTTTCTATTTCAGTTTTTTCAATTTAAAAATATATAATACGATATCCGAATCATTTTTCTTCGGTTTGGTTTCTATCAAAACGGTTCGATTATTTTGATTTTGGTATAATTATTTAAATTAACAATATAAATATATCGTAAAATATATTATGTTAATTTTTTTACTTTATTTTTTAGTAAAATATTTAAATATAAAGTCTAAATTAATTGAAAAAACAACTAAAAATTATTCAAAATGGTTTTTCATTCACTAAATATCATATCAAAATATATAATATAATAAAAATATAAACAAAATTATTAATTTAATGAAATTTTTGTTTTTTCGATTTTTTCGGTTTTAACATATATAATCCGAAATCGAACCAAATAAACTCCAGTTTTAACCTTTGTTTCCGAATTACAAATTCGACATTTGGTTCGATTCGGTGTTTGGTTTTTTCGGTTTGGATTTTCGATTTAAAGTTTTAACACCCCTACGTACCTCCTGGGACTCATGAGCCTAACAATCCGACCTATTATCACTCAAGTAGATGCATTCTACACTGCCATGAGTATAAGAAAATAAAGTATTGCATTGGCTAACAAGTATTAATTTTTGGCATAATGATAAGCGGTGGATCCTAACAATTGATATTAGAGCGATATCATGAGTTCAAGTCTCCCAAAAAAAAAATATTTATATACTTATTGAGGAGGAATGTAGGGTGAAGTGTCCATGAATGAGAGTAGTACTGAGATGAGTAGTCTCATGAAAAGTTCTCGTGTGTCCAACTACTGACGTTGTGTCGCTTGATATAGTTGCCTAGTTGAGCCGTATAAAGAGTGAGACGAGATCTTAACAAGTAATCTTGTCTCTGTCGAGAATACGGTCGATAACAAGAAAATGGTAAGACTAATCTTTAAGAGATATGAGACAACATTTGTAGATAGCCACACATCCCCAAACTCATGGGCCTAACAGCCGATCTATTAACACCCAAGAAGACGCACTGGGCGTTGCCACGAGTATAAGATAATAAATTTGAGTCTTAACTAAGAATTGCAACTTTTAACCTAACGATAAACATTTCATTCTAACATTTTAATCTGAAATTTGTTTTGCACGAGTTTGAACTCACATCTCTTCTCTATTGACATATTCTGGTCGTGGAGACTATTAAAATATTAATTTGTACTAACTTCGTTTTAATTTATCCAATAATATTCATCTTAACCATGGATCCGACCCGCAATAAATGTGAATTTATTGTATCAAAACCGTTGGTTATGGATACTCAGAAGTACCATATAAATATTTTAAACTCAGCTGAATTTTGGTGCTAATTTATCTAGTGTGGATTTCAAGTCATTGTGATTTATCCAAGTATTTGATTTGTTAGATAACTGAAATTTGGAGTCCAAATAAAATGAATAATTGATAGTTGGATGCAATAATTTTCTTTATTTGAAATTTGAAGAACGATCAAACCATGAAGTTTGATCTTTTATGTATTTAAAAAATTTGAGTTGCATCATATTATTTTTATTTATAGATTTTTGTAAATCGATAAACGCTTGATCCAACATTGACACATGTGAAATCCATATATATATATATATATATATATATATGGATTTCACATGTGTCAATGTTGGATCAAGCGTATTGTAAAGTGAAAGTCTAGATTTTTTTGTGCAAATACAAATGGATGGTTATATTTATGATTTTTTTTAAAAAAAATCATGTGTGGAATTAGTCGAGTTTGAAATGATCAGCCTAAAATCCGGAGGATGCTGATAAATGAAACGTTGAAATAGTGCTGAAAAATGGATATCAATTTAGCATATTTTTTTATGAATTAAATTTAAAAGGATATATATAATATTTAATATCTATTTTTTTATGCCTAGTAAATAGTAAGTGGGTGATTTTAAAGAGCAATACTACATGTACAATTAAATTTGTACAACAATTCTTACAACACAAAAACTTCCATATAAAAATTGATAAATTCAATATAAAATTTCATGATATAATAACAAAATCTCGCAATTTAATTGTTGTAAACATTTTAATAATAACTTTAGCATGAGTCGATTTTAAAACATCAATTTCAATATTTGTCGGAAGGAGCTACTGAAATAGTGGAGTTGACTCAAGGCCAACTTGGCGTTATCAAGTGGGAGAAAGCGTGTTAATTTTAATGTGTGTCCAAGTTGATTTTGTTGTGTGTGTATATATATATATATATATATATATATATATATACACAAGTGTGTGTATATATATATATATACACTTGTGTGGTATTTATATATATATATAGACATACACAAGTGTGTGTTTAATATAGATATATTTATACACTTGTGTGATAGATAATATATATAGATAATATATATATATATATAGATATATACACTGTGTGTGGAATATACACTTTTGGAATATTTATATATAGATATATATATATATATATATTATATATATATATATATAATATTACACACCCAACAAAATCAACTTGGGACACATATAAAATTAACACGCTTTCTCCCACTTGATAACGCTATATATATATATATATATATATAGAGACACACACACACAAAACGTACGATTATATATATTCACACATATATTAAGATAATTTTATATTTTTGGTCTCGTAATTTGTAATGTATTTTTTAGTATAAAATATTTTATTAGTTTGTCTCACAAAATTGATAATTTTGCATTCTGATCTGGTAACTTGTCATATATTTTTTAGTATAAAATATCTGATTAAACTGTCTTACAAAATTGATGATTTTACAGTTTTGGACTCGTAACTTCAATTTATTTTTATTATAAAATATCTTATTAGATAGTAACCCGATGTTACTCATGAAAAATATTATTTTTATTTCAAAAATTTTATTTTCATTGCAAATGTGGATCAAGTCGACCCATCTCATAAGTGCATACTCTTATTTTTATTTACTTAGGTGAAATTTTTTAAAAAAAAAAAAACTACATAGAATTCTTTCCACCAAAAGCAATTTTTTTTTTCAAACTCAATATACCAACCGTCAGCTAGACAATTTCTGATTGAAACTAAAAAAGAAATTAACTCACAACATAACTAAAATTAAAACAAATGCAAGTTACATAATCAAAAATATAATTCTTTTAATATACACACACACCCTATATATCAACACGCACACAAGTGTGTGATTTTTTAAATTTATTTCAAACCAGATTGTTATTTTGTATACCCTGGTATAAATAAATAAAGAAATAAAATGAAAATATTTTTAGGATTTTTTAAAAATTAACTAATAATATGAGCAATGTGTGTGCTTTTCCAACTATGTACACTGAACCCACTGCAGACATCGAATTAGTAGACCTTGTTAAAGAATATTTAACTCTTAATTACTTTGAAAGTTCAAAAGATGAGACTATCTACGCTATTATTTTATTATTTCTATTCCCCTCTCTGAACTGTAATTAATGTAAGTTATTATATTCTTGGCACACCAAACAAAAAAAAAAAAAAACGAAACTTTATATTTTTTAATAAGTGGGTCTCATATGAGTCCGTCTTAATCCGTAAGACGGATCAACCCTACCCATATTCACAATAAAAAGTAATACTTTTAGCATATAAAAAATTAATATTTTTTCATTGATAACCCAAATAAGAGATCTGTCTCACAAATACGACTCGTGAGTCCGTCTCACACAAGTTTTTCTCTTTTTTATTTTTCAATATATAGTTCATAGAAGCTTGAATATTGTCGTTGTAAATTTTTTCAATTTATTTTATAATACTCTAATAATTCGAGTTAGGTTATCCTAAATGGTTGAAAAATTAATATTTATCAATCCTCCGTTGCAAATAACATGACTCGAAATTATAAAAACTAGTAATTGATGTACATGCGTTGTCTGTAAGTTGTAACCTAATACACGAATATCAAAACAAATCCAAATAAATGTGTTAAACTAATATAATATATAATAAAAAGAAAAATATCTTATAATATGTATAAAGATTGTAGAAAATAAAGACAAAATTTAGGTCCATTGGTATGATTAATCATTGATTTACTATTCTATCGCTATTATGTTTTGATAGATAATTGTTATTTTGTCTTGACTAATTGTAAAATTATCGTATCATTCCTATCAATTTTATCAATAGTAAGTCTCACGGATCTTAATGTGAGGCGCATCAACCTTATCTATATTCATAATAAAAGTAATACTCTTAACATAAAAAGTAATATTTTTTCATAGATGACCCAAATAAGAGATTCGTCTCACAAATACGACTCGTGAGACCGTCTCACACAAGTTTTTATCTTTTGATTATTATCATATCATCATAATTTTACAATATATAAATGTCGATTCTATCACGTTCTACAACAAATTACCAAAAAAAAAAACTCGTATTTCATGTAATGTACATGACAAAATTAAATATATATATTGTGTGGATGTAAAAAAATTGAAGCTATGGCATTCTAGGTTGCCGACACGGTGCGAAGAAACCTAGGGTTGCAAAGTCAACATTGAGTACGCAACTTGGACATGTCTCTTTAATTTATTTTGGCTCCACTCCAAATTTCGTACTTTGGTTTCTTATGTTTCTGATAAAAATTATATATTCATTCTAATTATTTTTTTCTCGCATTAATCATATAATCGATATATAGTCACGTGAGTCCATTTGTCCATTCTGAGTTTGGTTTTATTAGGCAAAATTTTAACGTAATATAGAGATATATACATTCATTATTATTTTTTAAACAAATCTAGCTCATAGTTACATTGACTGCTTCAATCAAAACTACGTACACTTGTTCTGTGTCAATTATTTGGGCCAACTTTATTACATCATTAATTATGTTCTTTGAATTCTATGTGTGTGTGTGTGTGTGTGTGTGTGTGTGTGTATTTGTGTGTGATGCCTAGATATAAATAAAATAATATATACAAACAAAAAATTGGTTGGAAATTAAATTTAGCTGAATAATTCTTTTGATTTTCCCTTTAATGATAAAGAAGAAGAGCGTTGAATGACTTCCAAGCATAGCAATAATTATGTAATTAAAAAACTCAACGCGACGTGAAGTGAAATATATATTTTTAATAATAATTACTACAAGAAAAATCAATATATAGCTCTTAGGACATCTCAAATGCTGCACCAATTTGATACAGCCCATTGTCTTCCAATGGGGGTTGCGCTACTTTGCTAAAATAGCAGCCTCCTTCCTCTGCGCCAATTTGGCGCATAGATTTTTATTTTTATTTTAATTTATTTTTTGTTTATTTGTATTATAAATTTGCTTTTTTTGTTTATTTTTTATTTTTTTTATTACAAATAGGTATATTAAAAACTATAAATATTATTTAAATTTATTAAAAACATAATATTGATTATATAATATAAACATTATTCATAATTAAAAATATATTAACTAAAATATAATAATTAATATATATATATATAATAAAAAGACTATTTCGACAATATTATTTTTGGTGTAAGATTTGAATTAAATGAGTTGGAGATGGATGTTGTATTTGGTGCATAAATCGCACTATTTTAATATAAAATTTGTACCAAAATAGATTGTGTGGTTGGAGATGGCCTTAGATACGTACGCTTATCAAATCTCTGTCTTTGACTGATTAGTCTCTTCAATTATTCAAAAAAAAAAAAAAAAACTTCCTACAAGATTTTTAAGAATTCTTATTCATCTGTGTAGATGTACTCCAACTCAAGTATCACATTATGGCTAATGTATAATGTCCATTTAATTAGATGTTACAATATTATTGGTGCATGCTTGTTATACGCGAATTCCAAATAAAATTTCGAATAAAAAAATGTGATTTAAATAATCTAAAAAATTGAATTGAAAAACGAATTAAATTTTTTATTACAACTTTAAATAAATATCAGAGGGAGGAATTGAGTAAAAGGCAAACAATATCACACACGGGCCTCGGGCCCAAATGTTTGTTTCCAAAAGATGTAACAGCCATGCCCTAAAGCAGGTAGCCAAGAACCCGATTTTTCTGTGCATCGTCGACCATTTGACATTCTAATTTGGTTGCCACTTCAGAGACAAATGAAGCAAATTGTAAAGGATTTTTTTTTCCCTTCTTTTTTCCATTTGGTTTTAGACATATGGTTTTCTATATGGAAATATTAAGTTCAAGAAATGTTGTTTGTACATGGGACGTGTGGTGATAGTAGAAAGGGTTAGAAAAACTATTAATTAATCGGTTCGCTTAAATACAAACAGCGAATAACCCGAGAAAATAATATCAAATATAGGATAAGATCGAATATGCTAATGCTTATTTCATGAGAAGATCTAAATTAATTGTTCAATACATTATACTTGTATCATATATTTAAAAAATATGTTTACTCTTATCGAAGAAAATGATCAATTCACATTGTACGTGGGTATGAATCCTTTGGCATGTAAATGTTAGCTTTCCATTTCAAGAGCCATCACGGATTTTTGTCTTTGATATCTGTTTCTCTTAGCGGCAAGTGCTGCAGGAAAAGATTGTTTGATAAGAAATCGCAGCGTGAAACATGGTATAGATATGATGTGCATATGCATACAGCATTTCAAGAATCAAGATGAATACAACCAAATATAAAAGAATAGGCATTTTGGCACAGAAGATGAGGCGAAGACTGCTGGTAGAACAGGGTCCTAGCTACTTTTTGAGTACAAATAAGTTACAATGTCACCACTTTGAGTTTTGGCTTAAATAGGAGTCATATCCTTGAGTTTTGGCACCACTTGATGTCCTTTACTGGTATGAGGTGTTTCTGCAGCTGAACTTATTCTTGAGGAATGATAATGTAATTTACAGGGTTAACGAGTACTTCCATCATTAGAAGCACTTGCTGGCTTGGCAAAAATTATAACAACAATGGTGATAGATTTCACATGTAAATAAATATGTATGAACCACAGGAAGCAGCAAAAGAAAAGAAGATTCAGTAGACCTAACCAAGAAGAGGTCCAAACCAGAATCATCCTCTAAAAATTGAAACCAAGATAGTTTTTTAGGTTCCAGTGCAAAAGAGAGTACTTATGGTTCAATTCCTATTACCAGAATTAAAAAAACCAAACCAAAACTGTGGAACCATAGACACACCATTGACATATGTCAAAACAATCTATTTCATAGCCGGAACTGTCAATTTTGAACGGTGACCAGACCTAATTTTCAAGTCCATCGACTGACGTGAAGCCAAGAATAGGCTTAATAGTTGTCACATTCGAATTTAGATGATTAGGGTTGAATGGATGAAGAAACAAACTCAGTGTTCCAGATTTCTCAGAGATGATGCCAATTGTCTCAGTTTGAGGATGGAAAGATGCCAGTTTGAACCAACATATATGTCATGCTCCGATATGCATGGCATGAACATCGAAAATGTTCTTGGAATTTAATAATTAAATTAACCAAAAACATCAAGCCTATATAATAGTTTAAATCTAAAATAAACTTTATTCAACGAATTCATTATATTATAACCCAATGACAAAAAAAAAAACTTAATGTTCAACTTATTTTAATAAATGTCAACACTATACAAAGAAATAATAATTTTCTAGCCAAATCACCATCCTCTAAATTCAGTTGATTCTTGATCTTCTATCTCATTCTCATATGAAATGGAATGTAAGAGGTTAGTGATATGACCGTCATATTGTAATTAATTGGAAGGAACATATCTTCAAGTTTAAAAACATCATAATATTTTATATATTATTATATCATATTATTAAAACTTATTAACAAGTAGATCTAAAATAGAAAATAATGAACATTAAATATATGGCTTAACTCTTCAGAATAGATCATTATAAGTATATGACTTAACTCCTCAGACTGGATCATAAGTGTCTAGTTTTACTTTGCTAGTCAAGTTCACAAATACGATCAAGACATCACAAAAATATTTGTTGAAATCCATTGTCATGTATTACATCATATATTTAAACTCAACATACATGAAAATAAATATTATAAAAATATCAAGAAAATATATGTTCCACTTACGATCTTTTACAAGTGTTGAAATCAATGTTGACGGCAAGAGAACTTGAATCCTTCTGGATGGAACTTCACGTTCTTTGGAGAGAGAGAGTTTTGGATATTTTGTATACAGAGATTTAGTTATCTCACAACACTTTAGATAATCTAGATAATTATTAAATACAAAATTTTATAATCTAGTACAAAATTTCGAGTGTATAAATAATATATTGAATTTAAAATTTGTGGATTTTCCAGATCCACTTCAACGACCACAAAATACTATAGGCCCGGCCCATCATGTAAAGCCTATCCACTGATAAATAGAACTGCATGAAGATTAACCTCATAAAAAATTATTATTATTATTATTATGATTATTATTATTATTATTATTATTATATTTTTAATTCGAGGATTGAATAATCAGAACGATGTCAGGTTTGACCTTTATATTTTTTTAATCTTAAGCATGTTGAAATCTTATTAGTTGATGTTAGAATTTTCAAATTTTCCACTTATGGCCACAACTTTTATTATTATCATAGAATTGGGGTGAGGTTTGTTTCGATTTTGTTTCGAACCTGAAACTTAGACGTAGATGTTATGTGTAACTCATTGGCATTTATTAGTTATCACATTAACTTTAAGATTGAATAATTACGAAAACCAAGGTATGATAAGGCAAAAACTTGTGTGAGACGGTTTCACGGGTCGTATTTTGTGAGACAGATCTATTATTTGGGTCACCCATGAAAAAATATTACTTTTTATGATAAGAGTATTATTTTTTATTGTGAATATCGGTAAGATTGACCCATCTTACAGATAAAATTTTTTGAGACCGTCTCAAAAAAAACATACTCTAATTTTGGTTATCGAAATTTTCGTCGATAATTAGGTGATGGAGCAAGTTTTGCTTCAGAATATATAATTAACATGCAAACCCTATGACGTTGGTAATAAAACAAAATATAATTAATTCTTTTTTTTTTTTTTTTGTGAAAAATTGTAGTTATCAGACAATGTCGAGTGGCAGTATATGCCACTTAAGCAAGTGGTACATATCGAACCACAAGATCTTCACGTGTGACCTGATTTTCTGCTACAATATGATTTACACGCACAAATTACAGCTTTACGGTTCAAATTTATAAGATTGATATATTTTTTAGATTTATTATTAAAAAATATTATTTTTTATTATAAAAATGAATTAGATTAACTCATGAATAAAATTATTATTATTATATATAGCAAGATTATTAATTTATAATTTCCAGTGATTATTGTGTCAGTTATTCCAATATTATTTAAATTCGAATTCCATAACGCGTAACATTCTTTGGATTGTATGTAGTACCTTACTATAGTATTTCTTCGTACACTACAATTTTTATTTCCAATCTAATTGAAGAGGGGGGAATTAAAAAAAATATATAGAAAATACAGTAAATTAAATTGATCAAAAATCATTTTATTCATTTTCGCAATTATAATATTCCAATTAAGTTCCGAGACAACCAATTTTAGTCATTATTCTATAAATAATGTAATCACAAAGCTAATATCATAGTCAAAATTTTAAATTATATAACCATTAAAATTCTCGTGACATGTATGTTTAATAACGTAATTATAAAAATCTAGCAATGACATTAATAATTTAATTACAGATTTTTTTATGAGTAATACTAAAATAGATAGTTGAAACATAACTATACGAATATAACCTTTTTCAGCGAAAGATAAATAACTAATAATATGGCATATTAATATTCATAAAAGACTAAACTTCAAATTTTTGCCATTAATTTAAATATATATCGATATATGGAATTTAAATAAATACTTGACAAAGACTAGTACGTTGAGTGCATAGAATTCTGATATTTTTGCAATTGTGTAGATTCCAAGGGTACTGACCAGAATATATTGTGTCATAAAATTTGTACCTGTCTTTGGTTCAAGTAGCAACGATGAAACCAAAAGTCTTAATCACAATTACCGATGCTAACGACTCTATACAATAATATTAAGAGGTTAATTATTATATAATTTAAATACGACTAATGTTTTTGTTTTATGACTAATGTTAATATTGCTGATGTCCTTAGTCAAATGGAATCAAATTAGGAACACGAGACAAAGCAAGTGTATCATAAAACAAAAACATTAGTCGTATTTAAATTATATTTATATATATATATATATTCATAATCTGTGATACGGATCAACCCTACCCATATTCACAATAAAAAGTAATACTCTTAACATAAAAAGTAATACTTTTCCATTGGTGACCCAAATAAGAGATTTGTCTCACAAATACGATCCGTGAGACCGTCTCACACAAGTTTTTGCCTATAGATCCGTGAGACGGTCTCACATGAGACCTACTCATATATATATATATATATATATATATATATATATATATATATATATATATATATATATTTTTTTTTTGATTTTTGTGCTTTATATACCGACAAACAAGAAATAAATAAAATATATGAAAAATGTGTATATTATGTGGTCAATAGGTCCAAGTTCAATTATTATGAGTGACCCTATCATTATCACCATATATTGCAAGGCAGCTCACAAACTAAAATGTATCCTGATTTAAGTAATGCCTGACCCAATATGTTGGTGATCAATGTCAACACAATATCATATGTATCCAAAAATAATTAAATACAAAAATTGCTGGGAGACCAACATATACATACTCATCTGACATTGTGCAATATCTTTATTATATTGCGAACAAAATTTTTATATGTGAGTAAGCTACTTGGATTTACGAGTCTATATATGTATCTATCATGAATATATAATTATATTTTTGACATGAAAATTAAAAAAAATTTAATGAGTTAGGTTGAGTCGGATATACATCACATAAAATTAATTAGTTAGACTATCTCATGTTAGCTGGCAGAAACTTGATGAACTTATAAATTTTTCGTTGAAAAAATTGCAATTACATTTTCAAAAAAAAAAAAATAAGTAAAAAATTTCAGGAAATAAGAAAAGCAAAGTGGGTAGGCTGATGAGTGGTTAAATCTTCCACACAATTACAAGTACATATTTTCTGTTTGAATAATTGCTAAGACCCATAATAGAGATTGGACGGGTTGTAGTTTGAATATTTTATACTGTATGGGGAATGGATTCCCGAGTAGAGGTAGGGCCCCGGGGAGAGAATTGTATGGTGAGGTAGGAGGCACTTGCACGCTCTAACTTGTCCCCTAGTTGCTTCTTTACTAGACCAGTTCGCAAAATCAAACCCCCTCACGAATTCTACTCTATAAAACCCACCCTTTTCCTCTCCATTTCCAACACACACAACTTGTCGAGTACCAAAGCTCAAACAACACAAACTAATTAAAAAGAATTCCCTCGATCTTTTTCTCTTCCGATAAATCAGGGTTAGTTTCTTGATAGCTGCTCCTCATTCGAAATTCGACAAAGGAATCATGAAGATGGGCGGTAATTTCAAGAGAAGGGTTTCAAGCAGAGGGCTTGGAGGAGTCCTCAGAGAGCAAAGGGCTAGGCTTTACATCATTAGAAGATGTGTAGTCATGCTTCTTTGTTATCATGATTGATGATCATCCAGTTTTTTTGTTTTTTTGGGTTGTGTAAATAGTGAGGGGGAGGAGAGATTTTTAGTCTAAGTTTTGACAATTTTGCACTAATTGGCCTTCTTGTATACATCCGACTGGTGGATCGAATCGAATGGAAATTAATTGGTTTGGTTCAATTCTTAATTCTGGGATTGTTGCTTTTATTTTTTTTAATCCAGTTCTTGAATTGTTTACTACTGTTTGATGGTATGTGTTTAATTCCCGAGTGGCTGAATTATTGGACTTTGATGATGTGATTGAGTGAGGATTGGCATCATTTTCTTGCTCAATTATTGGGATATGATGTGTCGATGAGTTGGATAATATATATTATATATACTCGAATAGAATTAAATAAAATTATTAATTGAATGCATTTTTGCCCAGCGCATCAATCCAACAAGCCCTGTCAAATCAACTTGGAACTTAGTACAGCTTTCGTTTGAAATTCATCGTAGCAAGATCCAGAACGAGCACGCCGAAGAGGGGTCGGAGTTTACTTAAGAGCACTGCATGTGAGTCGTGCGAGGTCCAAGTTTTTCGCTTTGATCGACTGTGCTTGCTGCATTCCAACTTGTTCTCTTTCGTCTTTAATTAGTACCTTCATCTTTTCTTTAAAAGGGTTTTCGTTCGTAGAGTCAGTGTACATAGGACATACTCAGAAAATGGAGTTAAGAGGTTTTTTTAAAATTTTAGGGGGAAAAGCAAATATTAAGAATAAAATTGAAAAAAATATATATAACTATTTTCAGGTCTATGAACAATGAAATTTAAAAATCGAGAGGCGGTCATACCTACGCTCCTCCCTTGACTCCGTCACTGAATGTATATTCGATCTCGTCTGGTAGCCAAAAAAATCATACATTCATGTTAAATGAAAGGGTTTCTGGTTCCGACGGCAAGGATCCAATCTATTGTGTCAAACATCGATTTCGAAAATTCTGAAATAATTTTTGTAAAGCTAGTTTATTTGACAAAAACTTGTGTGAGACGGTCTCACGTTTCGTATTTTGTGAGACAGATCTCTTATTTGGGTCATCCATGAAAAAATATTACTTTTTATGCTAAAGTATTACTTTTTACTGTGAATATCGGTAAGGTTGATCCGTCTCACAGATAAACATTCGTGAGACTATCTCACAAGAAACTTACTTGGTTTATTTTATCATCACATTCCTATTTTTAAAAATTTCACTCACCCTCCTTTGGCATTCTGTCGAGTTTCTTCCATTAATTTGTACAAAATGCTTAGTATTCCCCTCAACTAAGCTGATATTGTGTAATAAAATTTTATTTAGAGGCAATGTATTTTCAAAATAAAGGAAAATAAATTTAGATTTATCAAAAAAAAATTGCCCCTCAATTTTCCACCCATGCATGATTGATCAGATAACAATCAACCCAAGCATTTCAATAATTATTTCACCAACATTATAAAAAAATTCCAAGAGTTAACTCCCTTTGAATCAGTCAAACACTCTTGGTATTGGTTTAAATATTAAAGGGACGCTCCATAATTAAGCGTGTTTATCAAATCATTTAATAGCATGAAGGGCTGTTACCATTACTAAAAATTATAATTAATCGTAACAATACAATTCAAATCTTTTAAACTGTATAATAATTCAAATATTATGTTTCGATTGCTCTATCCAGCATGGACAATTATTACATCCAACAATCCCCCTCCCAGTAATTGAACTACTCGCAATCAATTACATTGACTCTGATATCAATTATAGGACCGAACTCTTATCGTTTTTTTTAAAAGCTACAGCTAGTGATAACGGTGCAACCAAAATCTTTTAAATAATACAACAGCTCAAACACCATGTTTCGATTGTAGCTATAACTAGTTGTAATAATGCAACTCAAATAATTTAAATCGTACAACAGCTCAAGCACCACATTTCGATTGCTTTACTCGACAGAGATAAATTATTTCATCCAACAATATATTTAATTAACAATAATATAATATTAAAGTTGTTAAGACTATCTTGATTAATTTAGTGTTTATTCGATTAACTTGCATGTCTTCGACCAAACATAATAGATAACGCAAACTAACTCAGTTTTGTTGGCCAGCTGCATATTGACTTAGGTACGCCGTACGTAGTCGGGGGACCAGGTCGGGAGACTTGTAACAATGATTTATTATCAAAACATAGATATTTAAATTATTTATTTTCAAATTGGAGATGGTTATCTTATTTCCAAATTCCAACAAAATCGACATATATATATATATATATATATATATATATATATATATATATATATATATATATATATATATATATATATATAATGGTCACAAATTGTAGTGAAATATAGATGATTTTTTTTAAAAATAAAAATAGGACCATTCCATTATTTAGAAAAACAACGAACGGGACAAGTGTAGAGGAAGATGGGAATGAGTCCAAATTGATATGAAATATGGTAATGGTTGGCATTGAATTTAAGACATAATGTGTGATGAGTCAAAAGAGCAGCCTTATCCTCACCCACGTGCGCTGCTTCTCATCTTCAACCCCACCTTAATTCACTCTTTGATTCTTCTATTCAAATCATTGTATCTATATATGTGTCTATGCATGCATGTACGTATATACACCTATGTGAAAATAATATCACCCATTTTTATATGCACGTGAATGGATTTCTTGGACATATTTGATATTACCCATTTCCATACTTGGGAACACGAGGGTAAACGAATTGAGCTGATTCGCGAAAATTTTGAATCAGATTGAATGATATTTTATTAGTGTTTGAATAGATCGAATTTGAACTGAACTCGAACGTGTCCAGACTTTTTCCGATACCTGATTCAATGATATTTTATTAGTGTTTGAATAGATCGAATTTGAATTGAACTCGAACATGTCCAAAATTTTTCCGATACGAACTCGACCTCAAATTACATTGTTCAGTAGTTTGTTAGCCGTGATAATTTACTAATATAATATACATAATTATTAAATAGATATATTTCAAGTCTTTCGAGTATATATTTCCGAGTGATAGTTCGAATAGCTCGCAAACATGTTTAAACCTCTCGAGCCGAATTCAAATTCGATCGATCTTTGATTTGAACCAAACTCGAACAAAACAAATTAAAATTTATGAGTTTTCGAATTGAATTCGAGCTTTAAATTTTTCATCATATTTAACTCGATTTTATTCGTTTAACCTGTGTTTGAGAATCATGCACATGGCATGCATCAATTGACAAGCCATTGGTGCATATGGGGACTAAGGATATCCGCAATCCTAAATCGACAAACCTAACTTTATTATGACTTATGAGACCTACAACTTTAATAAACATACACATAATTTTTATTGGGTCCCATTAGTTTACACATTATTCTACATTTTTTATTTACTGTATTTATTTATAATCTTTATTAATATATTATCCTAAATATGTGTTTATGATATTCATCTTAATTAATTTATTAATTTACAACGCCTATTTTATAACGATTAGTTTGCATTGATAATAAAACACACACACACACTAATTTTATTTTTAAGAAAAACATAATTGCTATCAATAACTACCAAATATATACTATTCCTCAGAACGCATGCATAATTATTGATGGAAACATTAATTAATGGTGGCCATTCATTGTGAAATTGTCATTTAAAATCTTCAAGTGACAACAAATTAATGTTTTAAAGTGAGAAAATACAAAATTAATATTCATTGTAAAGCATACTAGTAATATTCTAATGCTAGATCCAAAGATCCAAAATTGATTTGGACACGTACGCGTAACCAAAATTTAAATTATGTTTTTGGATGTAATGTAAGTTTACCCTCATTATGTTAGGCGTAGAGTGACTACATCCATTAATATTCATGCATGCACATGCACATACTTTTGTGGCTCTGATTTTCTTAAAAAAAATTATTTTCTTCCTACAATGAATTTAGTTTATTCAAATATTTTAATGATTTCATTTAAAATAAGATACAATAGTTTATTTAACAAAATTTAATCGAGGGGGAGGGGGACAACTTTTTATCAATTGCAAGTCCGATTATAAATATCACTCAAATGATGGAAAGAAGTTTCGATATCTACACTATATAATAATGCATTTCGAATCAAAACTCTTATATGATCCGATCGAATCAAACGTGTTAAAATTGACACTTTGACATAACTCAACCCCTAAAGATATTTCAAATGGGAAGATTATCCAAGTCTCATACATGCAACTCTCATAGTTTTTTCCAATTGTTGTGAGACAACTAACACACCACTCAATCAAACTTGTTAAAATTGATACGTGAACCAAACTCAAATACAAAAGCTAGTTAAAGGGAGAATTATCCAAGTCCCATATATGCAACTCCTATAGACTTTTTTCCAACCGATGTGGCAGTCGTACACATAACAACTGTTACTTTATTAACAAACAGGAAACAGAGGAATGAATAGGGAAGATGAAGTGAGATTTATTTCTTACTTAAGAAATGTTTACAACCTTGTGCTCATTATATAGAGCTGAAAATGGATAATAACAAACAACAAATAACTCCTACAAAAAAGGAACGTTCACTACCAGACTTCCAAAAAGACTTGGTAAACATGGACTTGGTAAAATAAACAAACTAACATTAAACAGAGAACTAAAGAAAACAAACTTGAACTATTAAAAACCTTGACTTCAACAATCCCTCCCTTAAACTAGAAGTTGTTAAACTTCAGTTTATATGTAGTAAGCCAACTCCAGCCTTCAAACATGGTTTCCCAAAGTGCAGACTCCAAGTAGCTTTCTCAGCTTTAGAAATGGAACTAGTTTAAGGGGCTTAGTTAAAACATCAGCAATTTGATCATCACTCCTGCAGTAAACAAGATCAATTACTCCTTCCTTCACTAGATCTCTCAGATAGTGATATTTCACATCAATATGCTTGCTTCTTCCATGAAGAACAGGATTTTTAGAAAGCTTGATTGCAGAGATGTTGTCACAATAGATTATAACAGGTCCTTGTTGCTTGAAATTCATCTCTTCGAGTAAATTTTTTAACCATACAGCTTGGCTAGCACAAGAAGTTGCAGCTATGAATTCTGCTTCTGTAGTTGATAAAGTGACGATTGGCTGTTTCTTTGAAGACCAAGAAACAGCTCCTGATCCTAGCATGAAAGCATATCCCGAGGTGCTCTTCCTATCATTCAAATCTCCAGCATAATCACTATCAGCAAAAGCAAGCAGATCTGATTTTTCTCCTGTCTTGTAGAACAACCCAAATTCAGAAGTACCTTGCAAGTATCTTAAGATCCTCTTGGCAGCTAGAAGATGCATTTCTGTTGGACTTTCCATATATCTACTAATGAGACTTACAGAATACATAATGTCTGGCCTTGTTGCTGTTAAGTACATTAAACTCCCCACAATTTGCCTGTAGATTGTGCTGTCAACTCTTTTTCCTTCATAATCTCTAGTTAACTTTAGACCAAACTCTGTTGGTGTGCTTGCTGCATTACAATACTTCATTCGAAACCTGTCTAGAATTTCTTGGATGTATTTCTTTTGAGAAACAAAAATCCCATCAACAGATTGTACTACTTCAAAGCCAAGAAAGTAGTGCAATTTTCCGAGATCGGACATATCAAATTCATCCATCATAGACTCTTTGAATTTGGCAAACATGTTGCTATCATTTCCAGTGAAGATAAGATCGTCAACATATAAACACACAACAAGTATCCTACCCCCATTCCTAATTTTAATAAAAAGTGTATGCTCATATGGACATTTTCGAAAACCTTCTCTCAAAAAATAAGCTTCAATTCGACTATACCAAGCCCTTGGAGCTTGTTTTAATCCATATAAAGCTTTTTTCAATTTATACACTTTGTGTTCATTTTCAGTTTTAATATAACCAAGGGGTTGATCAATAAATACCTCTTCTTTCAACTCTCCATTCAAGAAAGCCGATTTCACATCCAATTGAAATAAAGGCCATGAATTTTGTGCAGCTAATGCGATCATCAACCTGATTGTATCATGCCTTGCAACAGGAGCAAAAACTTCTTTATAATCGACACCATATTCTTGCTTGTAGCCCTTCGCTACTAGACGTGCTTTAAACTTGTCAACTTCGCCATTCTCTTTTAGCTTCGTCTTATACACCCATTTTACGCCAATGGTCTTTTGCCCTTTTGGAAGCTCCATTAACTCCCAAGTGTTATTTTTCTCTATGGCTGCAATTTCAGCATCCATTGCATTTCTCCATTTTGATTCTTTAACTGCATCTTCAAAAATTACTGGATCACAATCTGAAAATAAAGCAAAATGAGTGAGTGGATCCTCATTATTGCTAATTCCTTGTACTTCATAATCCTCCATCCATGCAGGCCTTCTTCTAATGCGTTGAGACCGTGAACTACTAGCTGTATCAGTTTGTTCACTTGATAATATGCCATTAGTTTCATCCGGTTGACTTTGTGGGGTGGATGGAGTCAAATCTGCTGATTGTTGTTCCTCCTGTTCATCAAACTCACTTAGAAGTTTTTGTCCCACTTGATTGTCTTGCCATGTCCAGAATCTGTCTTCATCAAAAATGACATCACGACTAATAACAATTTTTTTTGTGATTGGATTATATAACCTGTATGCTTTTGACTGATCACTAATGCCAAGAAAAATGCATTTTTCTCCTTTATCATCAAGCTTTTTCCTCTTCTGATCTGGAATATGAGCATATGCTATGCATCCAAATATTTTGAAGTGATTTACATCAGGTTTGCGTCCATTCCAAGCTTCTTCAGGTGTCATATTTTTAACAGCAAGTGTAGGACTTCTATTCAAAATGTGACTGCTCCAGTTGACTGCCTCAGGCCAGAAATTTTTTGGAACACCACTCTTAGTCAAAAGACTTCGCACCATATTCAGAATTGTGCGATTTTTTCTTTCACAAACACCATTTTGTTGAGGAGTATAAGCTGCTGTAACTTGTCTCTTGATGCCATGCATTTCACAAAAATTTGCAAATTCTTGTGAGTTGTATTCTCCACCTTGATCTGTGCGAAGAACTTTAATTGGGCTGCCAACTTCTTTCTCAACGAACACTTTATAATTTTTGAATGCTGAAAAAGCTTCGGATTTTTCTTGCAAAAAATATACCCATATTTTTCTTGTAAAGTCATCAATGAAAGTAATAAGATATCTTTTACCTCCATTTGACGATGGATTTATCGGCCCACAAATGTCGGAGTGAATCAACTCCAAAGGCTTCTTTGCTCTACAAGATTTCCCATGTGGAAATGGAATACGATGTTGTTTGCTAACAACACATTCTTCGCAAATCTGAGATGAAATTTCAATTTTAGGAAGACCTGACACCATATTTCTTTGTTGAAGTGTCTTGAGACCACCAAAATTTAGATGTCCATAGCGAAAATGCCACAGCCAAGTTTCATCCTTCAATCTTGCTGAAAAACATGAATTAGTTGTATTGTGAAGATACAAAGGAAACATTCGATTTGCTGTCATTTTTACTTGAGCAATTAAGCCCAACTTCCCATCTTCAATTCTGCAGATACCGTCTCTAATAGAAATTTCAAATCCTTTTTCTTGAAGCTGGCCAACACTAAGCAAGTTTGTTTTCAAATCTGGAACAAGAAGAACATTAGATATAGTGTGAGTAGTGTTATTTTTTGTTTGGATTGTTACCTTTCCTATTCCCATTACAGAAACTTTGGAATCGTCACCGAACTTCACACTATCTCTAAATGTTTCATTCAACTCCGAAAATGCAGACTTGTCTCCACACATATGGTTGCTGCAACCTGTATCCAAATACCACATGTTACTGTGAGTTTCTTCCTTGGCTTGACAAACCATCAACAAGGACACTTCATCATCCTTTTCTGCAAAGTGAGAATTTTCATGTCCTTTGGATAAATTGGTTGTGCATTCTGATTTGTAATGCCCAAACTCATGACATCTGTAACACTCTACATTGGATTTGTCTACCGTTTTTGATCTATAGGTGGTTGATTGGTGACCACCACGTCCTCTTCCTCTTCCTCTTCCTTGTGAATCATGAGCATAATTATCTTTAGCTCCTTGTTGTGAGTTTCTGCGATCATTATTGCTTCTTCCTCTGCCTCTTCCTCGATCATATTTATGAAAATTTAAAGGATGTTTGTTTGTTGTAGCTTGTAAAACTTGCTCTTCTTTTTCTTGCTGAGCCATTTTTTGTTCATGAACCAACAGTGAGCCTTGCAATTCATCAATGGAAAGGACATCGAGATCTTTTGACTCCTCAATTGAACAAACAACATAATTAAATTTCGGTGTCATCGATCGAAGAATCTTCTCGATGACTGCTACATCTTCTATCTTTTCTCCATGGACACGCATCTTGTTGACAATGGCCATTGTTCTTGAGAAAAAATCAGAAATTGACTCTCCAGACTTCATGCGAAGTGTTTCGAACTCCGTGCGAAGTGTTTGAAGCAGTTGCCTTCTTGCTTTATTTGATCCTTGATATTTTCTTTTCATCGAATCCCAAATTTGCTTGGAAGTTTCTTTGCTAAGAATAGTTTCCAAGATGGACCGATCAATGGCTTGGAAAAGATAATTCTTTGCCTTCAAGTCCTTCAGCTTCAGCGCTTCTAACTCCGTCCTTTGCGCTTCTGAAAGCATAACATCAGCAGCTGGTTCTGATACACCAGAATCCACAACATGCCAATATTCTTTGGACCTCAAGAAGTTCTCCATTAACATGCTCCAATGATCATAATGACCATCAAACCGTGGAATAGCCGGTTGAACAAATGTTGTGTCTGATGCCATTTGCTATTTCTATTATTCCACTCCACTTGTGTGGCTCTGATACCACTGTTACTTTATTAACAAACAGGAAACAGAGGAATGAATAGGGAAGATGAAGTGAGATTTATTTCTTACTTAAGAAATGTTTACAACCTTGTGCTCATTATATAGAGCTGAAAATGGATAATAACAAACAACAAATAACTCCTACAAAAAAGGAACGTTCACTACCAGACTTCCAAAAAGACTTGGTAAACATGGACTTGGTAAAATAAACAAACTAACATTAAACAGAGAACTAAAGAAAACAAACTTGAACTATTAAAAACCTTGACTTCAACAACAACGATAAAATGTTAAGATTGAAATTTGAGCTTAACTCAATAAAAAAAAAAAAACTAGCTCAAGAGAGAAGATTGTCTGTATCGATCCATTATGATCTCCTAGTTTTTTCATGTATCATGCCAACAGTAAAGAAGCATTATTTTGAATGAGCATTCTAAACTGCACGATCTACAGATCATATAACTAAGTAGGTCCATTAGTCTCTTTATTTTCCTGTTTGAGTTTGAAAAACAGCTAGCCTCGATTACCTGTAAGAGATCAGGTTCATGCATTTTCCCCTATATGCTCCGTCACATTGAGCATGTTTTGGACAAAACGCTATAGAGTGGGGGGGATCCCACTTGTAATAATCCTATAAAAATCTACATATATTAATCATGCAAGAAACTAACTAAATACAGTTGGGAGAAATTTGGATGAAATGGCCAAAGAAAAGTCACGAGAATCATAAATGCTCAATTTTTACGTAGCAAATGAACCAGCAAAATCGAGAAATAAAAGTTTTAAATGCATGTAACCCAATAAACTCATCATATTAAGCTGCTTTTTTATATATAAGAAAGCATTTGTAAATTGTAATCTAAACATTCTTCAAAATCTGAGTTCTACATTTTCTCGATCCCGTTCTCCTCCCCCGAAATCTGCCAATACGAGGATGGCCAAGGTCAGTCGTGGGCGGCCAGGGCCGTGCCTATTAAGAGGCAAATGAGTCCAATGACTCAGGCTCATCTCTTTTTTGGGGCCCAAAAATTTTTTAAAAAAATTATTATATATAATATTAGTTATTAGATAGTCCAAAACCAAGTATTTATTAAATGAAACTTGCTTAGCATGTCATCGATTTATTCATCAATCTTCCTCAATATTCATCTACAGACAAGCCTTAATCGATTCCAGTCATTGCGTCGTCTCTAGGTTTGATTGGAAGACCCGTGAGGAGCTGTAAGTCTATTTTCTTGTATTTGCTTTGTTGGGGCTTCTAATTTTTTATTGTAGTTTTTTTACTTTCTTCGGAGCTTTATGTGGTATCTATAATCTACGCTTTTTGACTGAAATTTTGGTGGATGTAATGCTTATCCGGCTTTCAAATGCTCATATTGCTTATAAAATCTTGTTGACTGTCCTGGTCACAGTAGCATGTGTAAAGCGAAGTTTCTCAAAGATAAAGCTCATCAAAACTTTTCTCCGATCAATCATGTCACGAGAAAGATGGAATGGATTGGCTATGTTATCGATTGAGAAAGAAATTACTGAACAACTGGATTATACAGACTTGATAAGTATTTTTAGCTCTAAAACTGTTAGGCGAGTTGTTTTCTTGTGATCATTTTGGACATGTTTGATATTTTTATTCCTTTAGTTTTTTATATTGTCTTTGACGTATTGATTTAATTTGAAAAATTGCTATGGAACGAAAAAAAATATGAACACACATTATGATTCGAAAGCCACTTTTTAAAAGTTAGACTCAGGCCCAAATATTGTTAGGATCGGCCCTGTGGGCGGCTGTGCAATAGTCGGTTCGGTTCGATTTTCCTAAATTTCAGTCCGGTTCTTCTGTTTTGTGCTTTTCGAATGTCTAATTGGAAAACCAAAGCATTTTATTTTGCTCGGATTTGGTTTTCTTCTATTATAATTTAGTTTATACGCTTGAGTAATTAATAAATTAAATCATAAATTAACTCCAATGTTTTATTAAAAAATAACTGGTAATCGTTTGAAAATCCATCTAAAATTCCAAAAATTCAAAGATTTTATAATTAAATAAACTAACCATTTAAAACAATTATTGAGTAGCATAACTAAATATCATAAAATGATTGAAAACATTCATTTAATATTTTGCGTAAATGTTCAGGGACTTTTGCATGTATTAATATTACCCTTTTAAATATTTTAAAATATTATATATAAATTTTTAAATATTTAATATTTTGTATTACATGTGAAATGGTGGGTTCGGTTTTGCAGTTTTAATTTAAAAAAACAAAAAAAAAAACGAATTACCAAAAATCAAAATTGAGACGACAAAAAAAAAACCTTTTAAACCGGACAAAATTGTAAAATTGTTGATTTATCAAAATTAAAAACCAATGATAACTATACACTTTCAATATTTTAAAATGTATAACATGACAAACACTACGTTTTATTGTTATTCTAACTAAGACAATTATTAAACCAAACACAAATAATCCAAAATTTACGACCATTAAATGAATACCCTAATGTTTATAGGCAAAAATTTGTATGAGACGGTCTCACAAGTCGTATTTGTGAGAGAGATTTCTTAGTTAAGTCATGCATGAAAAAATATCATTTTTTATGCTAGGCATATTAATTTTTATTAAGAATATGAGTACGATTGACCTGTCTCACGTCACACGAGACCCACATGTTAACACCAGCGTGTTTATTTAATTTTTTAATAACCATCGGATTCAATTTCATGTGAATAGCCTCACAACAACCAAACCCGACCGGATAACCGACCGTCACCAATTCGAAGCGATCCAAATACTGAAATATCCATTCGGTTCTCTCCCCGACCCCGCAGACCTATTCAAGACCGGCGAGGCCATTCTTCCGACATCTCTGCTGCCATGAGCAGCGCCAAATCCCGCAACTTCCGCCGCCGTGGCGGAGATGACGATGAAGAAGACGACTCAGCCACCCTTTCTACCTCTGTCACCGCCAAAATTAAGGGCGATTCTTCCACCAGGAGGCCACATTCGGCGTCGAGTAAACCCAAGAAAACATCGACACCAACCGCTAAGAGCCTCCTCACCTTCGCCGAGGACGAAGAATCTTCGGAATCTCCATTCTCTCGTTCCTCTTCCAAACCTGCCTCTTCCTCCTCGCGCTTTTCTGGCAAATCAGCTCATAAGCTTACCTCCTCTAAAGACCGAAGTACCCCTCACCCCCCATCATCTTCTCTCCCCTCTAATGTCCAGCCACAACCCGGAAGTTATACAAAAGAAGCCCTTTTGGAGCTCCAGAAGAATACTAAAACCCTCGCCGCTCCTGCCCGTAATAAGCCCAGACACGAACCTTTGATCGTTCTGAAAGGTTTGGTGAAACCCATTATTGCAAACGACTTCGATTCGGAGAGTGCTGGAAAAATCCAAGATTTTGAAGATGATGAAGTGATTTTGAAAAACAAGAGTGGAATTTTAACCGTGGAGAGAGATGATGAATCGGATTTGGCTCGGCTGGGAAAACTCGGGTTGGGGAAAGGTTTGCGGAACGATGATGAAGTGATTCCTGATCAAGCCACGATAGAGGCAATTAGGGCAAAAAGGGAGAGGCTGAGGAAAGCTAAGGCCGCAGCGCCAGATTATATAGCATTGGATGGAGGGAGTAATCACGGTGCAGCCGATGGTTTGAGTGATGAGGAGCCAGAATTTAAGGGGAGGATTGGGTTCTTTGGGGAGAAAGTTGGTGGTGATAAGAAAGGCGTGTTTGAAGACTTTGAAGATAGGGCGATGCCAAAATATAGGGTCGTTGAAAGGATTAGTGATGAGGAGGATGAGGAGGACAAGATGTGGGAGGAAGAACAGGTAAGGAAAGGGTTGGGAAAGAGGCTAGATGACCATGTTGTGAATCAAGGAGTGGGCGCTAGTGCTAGTGGTGTGGGTAGTGTTCATCATAGTGCTGTTGATTCGCAACAAAGTTTTGGATACTCGGGTATCGTACACCCTGCAGTGCAAAATTTGGGCGGTAGTAGTTATAGTAGTATTGGAGGAGCAGTTGGAGGATTATTTGGTCCGGATGTAATGTCTATATCTATTCAGGCTGACCTCACCAAGAAAGCTTTGAACGAGAACTTGAGTAGGGTTAAGGTATATCTTTCTGATTGTATGAGTTTCTTTGCTTTTCTGTTTTCGATATGAAGATATATCACACATGGAGGTTTTTTTTTTATTACGTGTTATATAATATTTGCCATTTTAATTGTTTGATTATATGAGCTTTTAACAATACAATTCAAGGTATCACATCTTCTATTTTCAGGTATCTCATGGTCGAACTATGGTGTCATTGGCAAATAATGAAGAAAATCTGTCTTCCTCATTGCTTAATGTCACTAGTCTGGAGGATTCTTTCTCTGCTGCCGGTGAGAAGTTCCTCTTTATGCAAAAGCTTCGTGACTTTGTTTCTGTTTTATGTGAGTTTTTGCAGGTATGAATTATTTTAATCATGGATTTTGTTTTTTTATAATATTTTATCGACTGACGCACGCGCCTTCTAAGATTTTGTGTCAATGTTGTTCTTGTTTGATATATTGTGAAGTATGAGGTTTGGCTTCATTACACATTACAATGACATACCCATTAAATTCTCAATCATGACAAAATTTAGTATGGGGGGATATATCGCTACTCACGTTGGTTTTTTTATTTTTCTTTCTTAGTTCGAGGGTACTGTATCTTACCTACTCTGAATTTGTTCTCCTTTTCCACTGCATGAGTTGTGGATGAAGTAGAAATCCATGATGACATGATAAATATCTAAGAGAAAACTGCTGCAAAATGATTGCATTGGAAGAAAATATTGTGACATAGAATATAAAACCATCAATGTTAAAGACAATTCAGAACAATGGGGTGGACATATTGTTATACCTTGGTTTAGTCAGCTTAGTTGACAGTTGGGAAACTATGTTGCATCGACCGTAAGCTTGAAATCACCACCGTACATACTGAATAATTGATATCTGGATAAGTGAATGTTTGGTTTATTTAAGTTGACTTCAGTTAGTTTTTTCCCTTGTAACTTCTAAGATTTCTGCCTTCACCTAGATTGTTCTTCCTCGGATTTTCCTTTTCTTTTACTTTTTTCTATTTTTGGAGACAGAGTGGGAGGAGTGAAGGAAAAGCAATTATATTTTTGTTCCCTCGCAGTAATGTTTACCTGATCCTGTGTGAACATAGGGCAAATATTGATGACTTTATATATGCAACACTTTGTGGGTTAAAACAATTATCATTAACATTTTGTTAGTTGACTTTTTCCCCTTCTACTAAAAGATAACTTATTGGTGGTCAATTACTGGACAAGTCGGTTTATGAAGTGTTTATACTTTTCAAACCTTTTGTTTTACTCAACCTTCCATTCTGTCATATGATTTGCAAATATCGGGTGATGCTTGTGCTGTGGTTACCGGTGTTGCAAGTTGGCGTTTTTTATCTTACTTGTTTCTTGCGTGGTGACCGATAGGTTGGCTTTATTGATATCAATTTTTTTCCCCGTTTTGTAGCATAAAGCTCCTTTCATCGAAGAACTTGAAGAACAAATGCAAAAACTTCATGAAGAACAGGCAAGGGCCATTGCAGAAAGAAGAGCAGCAGATAATGATGACGAAATTCCTGAAATAGAACAGGCTATAATTGCCGTACGCGCAGAATTCCGTAAAGGAGGAAGCAACTCGGCAAAAATAGCTGCTGCAGTGGCCGCGTCTTCTAATTCTAGAGCGTTAAAAAATGCACCAGTAGAGCTGGATGACCTTGGTAGAGATTTGAATCTTAAAAAACGAATGGATATGGCAAGAAGGGCTGAAGCTCGACAAAGACGAAGAGCCAAATCCGACTCTAAAAGAAAGTTGTCCATCGAAAACGATAATTTTTATTCACAAATGGAAGGAGAATCGAGCACTGATGAAAGTGATAGTGAGAGTACAGCATATGAGTCAACCCGTAATCAACTGCTTCAGGTTGCGGATAAAATTTTTAGTGATGCAGATGAGGAATATTCTCAATTTTCAATAGTGGTAGAAAGGTTTGATAGATGGAAGAAAGTTTATGCATCAAGCTATTTCGATGCTTATATGGCATTGAGTATACCATCTATATTCTCTCCCTATGTGAGACTGGAGCTTCTGAAGTGGGATCCACTACATGAAGATGCAGACTTTATTGATATGGCGTGGTAAGTACCTTCATAAACAATTGATGTAATTTTTTGGCATAGAAAAATCATTGATGTAATTTTTTGGCATGGAAAAATCATTGTACAATCGCATAGGTATAATAGTCAGAAAATTGAGGTATCTTGCTCATTTTCACCTAATTTGATGGGTTATCAATTTTGGCTAACCACTTTGCCTATATCTGCACTAGCTGCTACTTGTCTAACGCTTTTTAGTATCTCAAAAAATTAATATGTAATTATGTTAACAAATCTCTTCTAGTCCTTCTCTCTTCTGAAGGTGTCCGTTGACATCACAAAGATTGTTTGCCATGCTATTATGATACTTGATAATTAGTGGTTTTTGGATTGATTATGTTTTCCCAAAGAGTTCTCTTTAGAGTCAAGTGATGGTAGTGCTGAATCCTAATTATGTGAGTTGATAACATTTCATATTTTTCTATCCCACATGTTTATGTAATTTCGGTGTATTCCAGGCATTCCGTGCTATTTGCTTATGGTGTACCTGGAAACGAAAATAGAAATGGAAGGGATGATTCTGAGGCTGACTCTGATGCAAATCTTATTCCTGTATTGGTCGATAAACTTGCAATCCCTATTCTGCACCATCAATTAAGTTCTTGTTGGGACACGCTTAGTACCCTTGAAACAACCAATGCTGTATCTGCTATGAACTTGGTCGTGAGATATGTAGATCACTCCAGCTCGGCTCTTGGGGACTTGGTAGCTGTGCTCCGTGATCGTCTGACTAATGCTGTAGCTGATCTGATGGTGACGCTTAGTTTGAATTCATATTATGTATTTGTGAGACTATCAATTAAATTCTTTTTTTAGACGATTTATTCCTCTGATTTATAATTAATAGGTCCCAACATGGAGCCCAGTCGAAATGAACACTGTATCAAATGCAGCTCGAGTTGCAGCATATAGGTTTGGTACGGCGGTTCGGTTGATGAGAAACTTATGCTTGTGGAATAAAATTCTTTCTATGCATGTGCTGGAGAAGATTGCTCTCGATGAACTTTTGTGTGGCAAGATTCTTCCGCATCTTCACGTCATACATTCTAATATTCATGATGCAATCTTCCGAACTGAGAGAGTCATTGCTTCAATGAATGGCGTTTGGACGGGTCCAAGTGTTGCAGGGGATCGGAGGTATGATAAATACGGTTTACTCAGAGTTGCTTGAAGGCTTTTTCCAATTTGTTAGACTGGATAATTTCTCGAGATTGTCCGTTTTTATAAACTTTTTTGTTTTTGTTTTATTTGGCATTGTAGTCGAAAGTTGCAGGCTTTGGTGGACTATTTGCTGCTGATTGGGAAAACACTAGAGAAAAAGTTCGTCTCCGGCAACATGGAAACGGAAACTGGTAAACTCGTTAGACGGTTGAGGAAAATGCTGGTGGAGCTGAATGAATACGACCATGCAAGAGCTTTATCAAGAACGTTTAATCTCAAAGAGGCACTCTGATCTGATTATCAAGTTCTATACAGTTTTAACAATAGTATACTTGTATCAAGCACGCTCAACCGAGCTCGTTGACACGAGCGTATTAATGGTTTTTCTTGAATTTATTCTAACTGATGTGCAGATGTTCTTGTTTGGAAGCAGTTTCATGATTTTATTTGATTTGGCTGTGGTGCTCTATTGGCCAAGAAGGGATGGGATGGTTACGAAAAATTGTTCAATCTCAATTTCAGGATCACGAGATGGATAGAGTAATATCATTACTTGGTGAAATAAGCCCAGGTAATATAAATTCTTTGAAGATAATGATTTTCCTTAATAATTATGTGGCAGTATGTATTAATGCTTTTTAATAACCTTTTTGAACATAAGTGTATATTTTTATCGGCTTCAAGATGAATTATGATGTTTATATTAATTTGAAAAATATAAATGTAGAATGAAGTGTTTCGCATGTTATAGTTGAAGGGCAAAATTTCAGTCCATATTATATCTATTAATATATGTTAGACCCTTTATATTAAATATTTCGGTGTGAAACACTTTAAAAAAACCAAAACAGTCCCTTAAATTCTTTGCATGATTTTCCTTCCTTCATTGCCGATTGTTATGATCTTGATTTTTCCGGTTAGGAACATGATAAACGGGAACAAGAGTCTCAACAAACATGTCATTATCAAAGTTTAGAAAATATTAGCAATCCGGTAACGACTAAAAGTAAAACTAGGGTGGTCTCTCGTCCGATAGACAGAGATATTGTCATCAAACATTTCGAAAAGATGACGTTTCGCTCTAGTGATATGCAAGCCAAATACAAATATTGATTGAAAACTTAAAAAAAAATTGCCACAAAGAGGTGGTGATAGAATTTTGACGCGACACATGAAGAAAAATCATCCAGTATAATTGGTGTTGGTTGTTCTTAAACTCAAATTTGGGTATTCTCTTCTCAATCAGGCAACGATTTTCAATTTTTAAATTTTGACGAAGCTAAATTTAGAGAAGAAACGGTTAAATTTTATACAGTTGAACAATTTTGTCTTAGTTTAGTGATAAATTTTGTTTAGAAAATTAGATTTCAACAAGTGCAAATCTTTCTATTAGATTTATCACACGAAATACTTTCAAATGCGGACTTAAAAAATTAGTCGTTGATAAAAAAAAAAAGATTTAATTAAAGAATTTGTTAGTTTAAATAATAAAATTTCTTTGTGTTCGGATATTTGAAGTGATCATTGAAAAAGTTGCTCATATATTGGTATTACATATTGTTGGGTGCAATAATTGTCTCTGCTTAGTAGAGCGATCGAACCGTGGTGCTTGAGCTACTGTGCAGTTTAAAAGATTTGAATTGCACCATTACTACTAGTTATAACTTTTGGTAAAGCGGCAAACGCTCAGTTCTACACATATCATTGGATTGATAATTTCTGAAACATTAAAAAAAATTGCTTACATATAGAAGTTTTTTTGGCGAAACACACCGAGTACAAAAAATTTCTCAACTTAATATTTGTTATTTTAGAAGAATGCGGTTTAACTTATGAAGTTTTTTCAATTTCTTTGATAATACCAGTTCAAATACTTCTAGTATCACTGAGTATATTGAAATATTTAAACCATCACTAGAAATTTTTAATTAGGTGCACATTGTTGAAAAATAATTTAAAATGTGTGTATTGAATATTTGAATGTTGAAAATAAGAGTTGTAAATATTGAAAATTAGTGTGTGATGATGTAGGTGATTATGAATTTTATTGTTGGATTATGTGTAAAGAAACTCTATAAATAGATCTCTCATTTGTAAAGAAAATCACAATTGAGTAGAGAGAAAAATATTATAAAGTGTGTAGTTTGGTAAATTTTGAGAGTTTGAGATTTTTACTTTTTACCATAAATTTTTACTTTTTCACAACACGTTATCAGCACGAAGCTCTAAAAGTCCTACATACTTTTCCAAGCTCCAAACAGAAGAAAAAGGTAACAAAATTCAAATATGGAAAATGCTATGAGCAAAGCTGAAGTTTGCATACCCGATAGTGGTACAACGCACACTATCCTCCGAGTTAAAAGATATTTCTTGGAACTAAAACCAACAAAAACAACGGTGAATACAATATCAGGTCCTGTAGACTTGATTAAAGGATGTGGTAAAGCACAATTTTGTTACCTAATGGTACAAAATTTTTGATCAATGATGCTTTATATTCACCACAATCGAAAATAAATTTGTTGAGTTTTAATGATATATATTCTCATGGGTATGACACTCAAACAATGAATGAAGGGAATGAGAAATATATGTGTCTTATCACATATAAATCAGGAAAGAAATATGTGATTGAAAAACTACCAATGCTCCCTACTGGATTGCATTATACACATATAAGTCTCATTGAATCAAACATGGCAGTTGATAATTCTTCGATATTAACCAATTGGCATGATCGATTGGGACATCCTGGTTCAACAATGATGCGAAGAATTATAGAAAATACACATGGTCATACACTGAAAGACCAGAAGATCTTTCAGAATAATAAGTTTCAATGTAAAGCATGTTCTCTTGGAAAACTTATTATAAGACCATCACCAGTCAAAATCCAAACTGAATCACCAATGTTTTTTGAACGTATTCAGGGTGATATTTGTGGACCAATCCATCCACCATGTGGACTATTCAGATACTTTATGGTATTGATTGATGCCTCCAGCAGATGGTCACATGTATGTTTATTGTCAACTCGAAATGTTGCATTTGCAAGATTACTTGCTCAAATAATAAAATTGAGGAATCAATTTCCCGATTATACAATCAAGAAAATTAGACTTGATAATGCTGGTGAATTTACTTCCCAGACTTTCAATGATTATCGTATGTCTATGGGAATCATTGTTGAGCATCCTGTTGCTCATGTACATACACAGAATGGATTGGCCGAATCATTGATTAAACGTCTGCAAATGATTGCTAGACCAATGATTATGAAAACAAAGCTCCCTATTTCTATATGGGGACATGCAATTTTACATGCTGCTTCATTAATTCGCATCAAACCAAGTGCATATCATAAATACTTCCCATTGTAGCTTGCATTTGGTAAAGAACCAGACATTTCTCATTTGAGAATTTTTGTATGTATGGTGTATGTGCCTATTGCCTCAAAGAAAGGTTGGAATTTATATCGGTTATGATAGTCCATCAATCATTTGATATCTTGAACCTCAGACAGGCGACGTGTTAACAGCACGTTTTGCTGATTGTCATTTTAATGAGGAAATCTTCCCAATGTTAGGGGGAGAACAGAAACATACCGAAAAAGGAAATTACATGGTATGTATCATCATTGTTACATCTGGATCCAAGAACAAAACAATGTGAAAAATATGTACAACAAATTGTACACTTGCAAAGAATAGCAAATCAAATACCAGATGCATTTGCAGACACAAAAGGGGTAATTAAATCATATATACATGCTGCAAATGCCCCTGCTCGAATTGAAATTCCAAAGAAACAAATGGAACATACTCATGATGTCATTAAACGCCTGAAGCGTGGAAGGCCAGTCGGTTTCAAGGATAAAAATCCTCGAAAAAGAAAATTCATAGAGAAACACGATGATCACAAAATAAAGAATGATGTTTCTGAAGAAACAGATGATGATCACAAAATAGAGAATGGTGTTCCTGAAGAAACACATGATGATGAAAATGTTCTGTCAGAACCACAAACTGACGAGAATCATGAAATCTCTATCAATTACATTAATACTGGAAAAATATGGAACCGAAAAGATATAGAAGAAATTGATGATATATTTTCTTATAATGTGGCAATCGACATCATAAATGATAATGAAGATCATGAACCAAAATCTTTTGGTGAATGTAAAAATCGGCAGGATTGGATAAAATGGAAAGATGTCATCCAGGTTGAATTGGATTCGCTAAATAAACGTAATGTTTTTGGACCTATAGTCCTTACACCTAAAGGTGTAAAACCTGTTGGATACAAATGAGTTTTTATTCGAAAGTGAAATGAGAAAAATGAAATAGTAAGATATAAAGCTCGACTTGTTGCACAAGGTTTTTCTCAAAGGCCTGGAATTGATTATGAAGAAACGTATTCTCCTGTGATGGATGCAATTAGGTTTCGGTATTTGATTAGCTTGGTAATATCTGAAAATTTAGAAATGCGTCTTATGGATGTTGTTACAGCTTACTTATATGGATCACTTGATAGTAATATATATATATATGAAAATCCCTGAAGGATTTAAGATGCCTGAAGCACAAAGTTCAAAACCCAGAGAATGTTTCTGTGAAATTACAAAGATCATTATATGGGTTAAAGCAATCCGGTCGAATGTGGTACAATCGACTAAGTGATCACTTGATGAAAAAGGGATATGTAAATAATTCAATATGCCTTTTTGTTTTCATTAAGAAAACAACATCCGGATGCGTAATTATTGCTGTATATGTTGATGATTTAAACATCATTGGAACGGATAAAGAAATTCAAGAAGTTGTGTCATACTTGAAGGAAGAATTTGAAATGAAGGATCTTGGAAAAACCAAGTATTATCTGGGTTTACAAATTGAACAAAAAGAGTGTGGAATGTTTGTTCACCAGACCAATTATACAGAAAAGATCCTTAAACGTTTTAATATGGATAAATCAAATCCTTTAAGTACTCCAATGGTTGTTAGATCATTAAACATAGAAAAGGATCCATTCCGTCCATGTGAAGATGATGAAGATATTCTTGGTCCAGAAGTACCATATCTAAGTGCTATCGGTGCCCTTATGTACCTTACAAATTCTACAAGGCCTGATATATCTTTTGCCGTGAATCTGTTGGCAAGATTTAGCACATATCCAACAAAGAGACACTGGAACGGAATTAAACATATATTCCGTTATCTACGAGGAACGACAGACTAGGGATTTTTGTATTCAAAAGATGCTAATCCAAGTATAATTGGTTATGCTGATGCTGGACACTTATCTGATCTACACAAGGCACGTTCCCAAACTGGATATGTATTTACTCGTGGAGGCACTGCAATATCTTGGCGTTCACAGAAACAAACGCTCGTAACAACTTCATCAAATCATGCGGAGATTATTGCACTACATGAAGCAAGTCGTGAATGTGTGTGGTTAAAATCAATGACCCAACATATCCAAATCTCATGCGGATTATCATTCGACGAGAAGCCTGTGATACTATGTGAAGATAATGCTGCATGTGTTGCTCAAATGAAAGAGGGATACATAAAAAGCGACAGAACTAAACATATTCCTCCTAAGTTCTTCGCTTTCACCAAGGAGCTAGAGAAGAATAAATGTATTGATGTTCGTCACATTCAATCAAGTGAAAACTCATCAGATCTCTTCACAAAGGCACTACTTACGACAATATTCAGAAAGCACATATATAATATTGGGATGCGCAATACCTACGACAATATTCAGAAAGCACATATATAATATTGGGATGCGCAATACCTACGACAATATTCACAAAGGCACTACCTACGACAATATTCAAAATAAATGTATTGATGTCCATCATGTTTTGTTGTCTTATAAATTCGACCAACTACAAATAGATTTATTTATTAAAAACATTATTTTGTACAAGTCAGATAAGAAAAAATATGAAACAAAAATCAACAACAAAATGCAAGGATTTTGGCTTCAAGATTATCGGAGAAAAGTCGACCAAAACTAAAAATTTGTAAATTTAATTTTCGTTATGTGAGTTGATATGATTTGGATTTTAGTCTTATAACTTGTCAAAATTTAATTTTCATCCAGCAAACGAAATTTTTTTTATTAGTTTTTATGTAGCAAAGAGATTTTTTTTGTTCTAGTCTTTTTTTGTGTGCAAGACCACTAAATCTACCTAATGTTATTTATTTGACGCAATCATATCCTCAGTAGCTTATGTTGCTTAGATAATTTTAATGTGCATAACATAGATTTTATTCTTGTCATACGAGTCATATAAGAGAAAATCAATATCATTAATGTCTTCCAACTAAAATATATTCTAAAAAATCATAGTTATTGGATGAAAATCAAAATTTAAAAAATAACATGACTAAAACAAAAAAAAAAAACAAATCAACTTACAAGTCTGAAATTTCAATTTTTCTTAAGAAAAAATATAGGTTACACCACAACATTTGAATATACATGCTCGTGTGGCGTCACACCCTATTCATGTAATATCAAGATTCAAGAGCAACACGAGACTAGAATAATCAAGTACTTTTGCAATCTTTATCTTCTGTTCTCAAAAATATTCTTCAATATAAAATTTTATTTATTATTATTATATAATAGGCAAAAACTTGTGTGAGACGATCTCACGGGTTGTATTTTGTGAGACGGATCTTTATTTGGATAATCCACGAAAAAATATTATAACGTTTGGTTGGGGTGATTGGGTAGGATAGATAATTTTATCCTACTCTATCCGGTGTTTGGTTGGGGTGATTATTTAACCAAGTCAATCCCTCCTATGAATGATTAGGTTATATTAGGTAGGTTAAAATAATACCTCCTCACCCCCTAGGATTATTTATCCCACTCTTAATACCTCCTATTTTTCCAATTTTACCCTTCTCCTAAATTCAAAATCACCACCACTTCCCGCCTAAAATCAAACTTACCACCACTTCCCGCCACCGACTGCCGCCTCCACAACCGCCGCCGGCCAACCACCGGTCGACCGCCGACGGACCGCCAACCGCGGCCGAGCACCGGCCGACAGGCGATGGACCGCCGGCCGACAGCTGTTTAGCGACAGTTTGTAAAAAACCGTCGCAAATAGCGACGGTTTTTTTTCAAACCGCCGCTAAATGTCAAATTTTTTAGTAAGCAAAATAATTCAAAACCAGATCGGCGACGGTTTCTCAAAAACCGTCGCTAATAGCGACGGATTTTTTTCCGGAAACTGCCACCATTTCCGACCGGCCGCCGCCGTCGCGAAGGGGAAGGGCAATTTCGTCTTTTCATCCAAAAATTCAAACTTATCCTACACTTAAAAATCTTACCAAACATAATATTATTTTACACCATATATTACAATCCTACCAAAATCATTTTCTTTATCCTTTACGTACTAATCATTAGTTTATCCTATCCTTCCTATCCTTCCAACCAAACGCAGCCTAAGAGTATTACTTTTTATTGTGAATATGGGTAAGGTTGACCCGTCTCACAGATTGTGATCCGTGAGACGGTCTCACATGAGACCTATTTTATATAATATGAATTGTTTTTTTAATCCTATAATATGTATTGCTGAAAAATACACATACCGACACGCTTTATTTTATTTACTATTACGAAATTTACCAAGCACAAGTTGGTCTCAAGCAGAGAATGTATGTGATGTGTTCCAATCCAATTACAATTATCATCTTTTGTTCATGATATATCAAATCATTCCAATAGCAAAGATCTCATCATATGGCACTCCGTATTCGATCTGCCCTATCGATAAAAGAAGACGACCCTTTTTGTCACACGCACGGCTCCATTTTGGTCCCCATTTTCTACACCAGCACTATCGGTCGGCACTATTAATTTTGTTAGTCGACTTTATTTAAATTATCACCACTATTCCGAGGTAATATGGGTTCTTGATGACATCAGTATCAGGCTGTCATGACGTATTTTCAAGCCTAAACAGTGCTCAAGCACTTGGCTTCCAAGTTCCCGGTTTTATGCCCTATAATATAATTAGTGACATTTTAGGTATCAGTCAATACCTTCTTAAAAGTACAAATAATACAACAGATAATAAAGGCTGTACATGGCAGGTACAGCATATACACAAAAACTGCAAATTTAATCTCGACTTCAAAGCAACTACTAACTATCGGCCAGACTTCACACGGATTATTTGTGTCAATCCTACATCTCCAAGTGAACCAAACAATTTATAATCCACAGCTGGGTGGGGTGGGGTGGGGTTCAACGGCTGGTAAACTTACCAGGAGGACCCTGAGCCCATGATGATGGCTTGAATCCTCCAACTAACAATTTTGACACGGATGACGCATTTATCTTCCTCCTTTTAGCTTCCAGCTCCAAGCGTCTTTTATCAGACTCCGAAGAACTGGATGGTCCAGAAAAAATTGAGGCGGCTTGAATTAGTGCCCTTTTGTTTTTTCTATTCTTTTCAAACTTGGTAGCAAATTTAACACGTGATGCAGCCGCGGCATCCTCTTCAGAACGAGGAAGAAGTCTTAAACCAAATCCGGATTTCCTAGAACTAGCTTCTTCTTCAGCCACTCTTTTCTTTTGATCCCTAAGTTTGGCTCGCAGTGATTTGTTCAAGGAATAATCGTCTGAATGCATGGCATCTGAAACTCGCTGAAGACGCACCAGTACTGGCTCAGCTTCTTTCTTCTTCTTCATATCTTTCTCCTGGTGCTCCAGACGGTAAAAGGGATCTGCCAGCTTGTTCTTATCTGAAACCGACAATAAGGTTATGTTTTTATGACATACGAGATTGATTTGTTTATCAAAGAAAACTAACCATCTTCCACTGGCAGCACCAAAGTTTCAGCATCTTCAGCATCATATTCCTCGATCTTTTTTCGAGCTCCACTAATAATCACATACTCGCAACTTTTCGGATCTGTTTGAATGACAATCTCATGTCTGCAGCATGCAGACTTCATTGAAAAGCTCCATATCTGGAAACAGCATAGATGACTATAACCATCCACAGCAACAATGCACGAAAACTAGTTGAGCATTTGTGTTAAACAACAGTATACCTTTGTAGAATAATAATTTCCCACTTGTTTTTTCTCAGCATTGAACCGCACACCTTTTGCAATCATGGACTCACATCCACCACACCATATATTAAAAGGCATCTCAAACCTGTAAAATCAAGAGCATAAGTTATGAATTCATCATCCTAAGCATCTTAAACACACTATAGATATCACAACACACTTTCAATCATTGTGTCAATTGCAAGACACAATTATTCCTTTAGTGCATGATTGATGAGATGCACAATCATTTGTTATTGGTTTCAACTCGGACGCTTTCATCGATGATATAATAATTACCATTACAAGTCACGAGTCTCTTCACCGCCAATATAATTGTGACAGACACAATACACAGTTCATTTTTAAATTGATAAAATTGTGATATGAATATGCTTACGCCAGTCACAGGAAATTAAATTGTGTCAGACCAACTGCCCCATGAAGTATCAAAAAACTCTTTTGCCTGTATGGAGGGAAGCTGGTCTACATTGCCCTCATCGAAACAAACTAAAATTTACATGACAATGTCTGTCCACGAAACAAGCTAGTGCATTCCATGGAAATTCCAATCTCTAAACAGTTCTCATAATCAATGAGACATTTGGCCATAAATTTTCATGGTATCATTTCATCGTTTTTGTATCACCCAGGAGCATCTTTCAAAATGGACTAAAAGCTGATTGTTCAGCTCTACTGTGAAAATTCCCAAAGGGAATCCTAATCCAAAAAATGCCACGGTACATTTCTCTTGTCGAGCAATTGCGATTAAACAAAAAAAATTACAAGAATTTTTCTATAGGCCAGTTCCTCAGAAAAAAAAACAAAATAACAAGAAACTAATCACTAAACTTGCCTAACGCATTACCTTATTATCAAGATGCCTTGATCGATTTTTCTTGCTCTCTCCCTCAAAGCATGTTGACCATGAAATTTGTTCAGCCCACCCTGAAGAGATGAGCGTATAAAAATATGGAATATATGTACATACTAATCATGACAATCAATTAAACGAATTACACTACACAGTACCTTTTTTGGATCCCATTCCGGTGGGTAGTAAAAATTATCTGCCCTTGCAGCTGCAAGAGATGACTGCAGAAACCAAACGAATTCACTTTCAATCACTTGATAAACAAAAGTTTAAGCAAAACCAAATCCTAGAGAATAAATCAAGTGGAATAACATATAAAGAAGTAAATTAAGGCAAATAACAATTTATAACTCCTTGTAAACGTGGAAAATATATAAAACAATCGGTGCTTGTAGGCAAGATGTTCAAACAAAATTCAAGATAGAATATTTTTAGTAAAGAACGAATTTGCAGAAGCTCATCTTATTTATAATCAATAGAAATCCAATTCAAATTTCATTCCTGTAATCTGAACATTCATTGCAAAATCGTTCACTTTTCACAAATCAAACGTATTATTTCCATAAATCCCCAGACAAATTTTTAAAAAAAGTACAACAAGCATAGAGGGATATATAGAACCAGAAGGCTGACAAGGAAACTGAGCCTCCTCCAGAGTCCCATCCCCCCAAAATAACATCAATTTTTCTATTTTCATGAAAATTTCACCTAGAATTATTTCAACCTCTAAGTCAGTTTTAGGTCATTTTCATGTCTCAAACCCTATTCAACTCAAACTCTGGAGAAGCAATTAATTCAACGATTATCTCATAAGAGTGGCTAATGTTTCCACCATCCTTCAAACCAGCCAACAAATCGGGGTAAAAACATCTAAAACAAAGTTCAAACCGAGAATTCAATTCATACATAACCGCACAAATCATAAATCCTGATCCAGCAATAAAACCATTAAGTAAACCAAAAAAGAAATAAATTACGCACCATTTTGTGATAGTCACTCTCTTTTTCCGATCTGATTTGAAGAAGGCGAGCTGTTGATTTCTAGTTTTCCGCGAAGGTCTCGATAATATTATGCGAGGGATTCCGAGTGGGGAGAATTTAATCATTGCTGAAAAAGTAGATGCCGCGACGTCGTTCGATTAGTGGCCTCTCGACCCAGGCCCAATCCAAATTCTATTGGGCTATTATGTAATTTTAGGATGTACAACTTACTACACATGGTCGATGTTGAACCCAAATTACCGAGGACAATTTCGGCCTGGCCTATTCGAGTAAAATGCTAAACCCATCCAAAACCAAGACTTCAAATGGACTTGTGTTACGGACTTGGGCCCATTGTTATGAGATGAGCCAGGGTCCGAGAATAATTTTTTTTTATTTATATATAAATACTGTTGTTAAAAAAGATTGAAAAATTAAAAATCAAAATTCAAATTTTCTAAGTGTTAATATTTTTTTTAAAAAAAATATTTTAAATAATTTTAATTTTTCATACTATAAAAAACTAAAAGAAATAAATGTATTTTAGAGATTATAACAAACATAACAAGATACTAATTTGTCGGGGTAATATTAATAAGCAAAAACTCGTGTGAGACGGTCTCACGTGTCGTATTTTGTGAGACGGATATCTTATTTGGGTCATCTGTGAAAAAATATTACTTTTTATGCTAAGAGTATTACTTTTTATTGTGAATATCGGTATAGTTGACTCGTCTCACAGATAAAGATTAATGAAACGTCTCACAAGAGACCTACTCATATTAATATTGGATCAGATCAACTATAAACTCTTCCAATTCGCAACTCAAGTTTGAGTAAATTAATATTACAAGAAAGCATGAAAATACCCTTTAAAAAAATTTAGTTTGGGCTTAGCTTAAGCTAAGTGATAAAAAAATACTAATTAAATATTAATATATGTGAGATCGATATTTGGACTCGTCAATCATTTACTATAACTTGATCTAGTCTCATTTCTAGATTTATTTTTAACCGAAAGCGTAAGTCAAGCTTTCGTCGACAAGTTTTAACTTTGACTAAGTATAACATCACGATAATCTAATTGATTACTACAAGCCGTATTTTTCTGGTTAAAATATGTAAAAAACTAACACAAAAATATGGAAGCAAATTTTAAAACATCATTGTATGAGGGCAATTGTAAACTCCAAAGTAAGGTCAACCGTTTCACGTAATATTAAATGTTTCACGTAATATTAAATATTGCATGGACAATTAAGCAAAGTCGCTAGACACGGTAGTCTTTATTTATGTCGATGTATTTTGTTGAAATATTCAAATACTTGACAATTTGAAAGACTATATTTTTAATAATTGACTTCAACTTTTAAAGATCAATGATTATTTATATGGCTTACAAATCCGACAACTAAAACCCCAACATTCATCGAATTTTGATAAATATATCGATGTAATGTTGAAGACAGGGTTTTAAATTTACCCGAGTTATTATTTTTTTTAATGATGTAATGGTGAAGATAGGGTTTTATCATATCAAATAGGTAGTGTCACCTCAATTGTGGACACAGAGGTAGATATGATTGACATACAACACATCAAAATTGTACTATATATAGAGTTTTGGGTTTATTTCATCCCACCCATGTGGGCATTGCCTCCATGATAGGATGGATGACCAAGATTTGTCCATGCATATATATGATCCACTTTTTTTTTGGAATTGTATGTGTGGCAAGATCTTATCCGTGGAAATGAAGTGAGTGTAGTGAGTGCCCACATAGGTAGGATCTCATCTACCAGAGTTTTGATATGCTTACCCACCGTGTCTACCTCTGTGCCACCAATGACTTATCTATTGGATGTAAATTTGGATATATTTCATCATATCCAATAGATGAGTGATACATCATTGATGGGTAATGAGATGAGCCAAATTCAAATCTACAACGAAAATATATATTTTTGGCATAAGGTCATGTCGGAGATCCGTCATATAAAATTGATTCATGCGACAATCTCATAGGAGTTTTTTTTGTATTTATATAGATGTAATATGGTGTTCATTTAAGTACATAAATTGGTCGAAGTTATTGATACCTACGAACACGATTCAGTATGCCTGATTGAAAGAAAATGAGACCTCAAAAATTTGCAAACCATTGATTTTAAAAAAATGGAAATTGTACAGCGCAAGTCAACGCAGAACAGGTAGTCAAACATGTCGATCTTATGAGGAAGTCAAACATTCATATATCCAATCTTCACAATTGTATATATCGTTTTTATTTGAGAAACATGTAAATGTCTTGGACTTGGTCACTGCAGTTGACTCAAATTGGTCTAGTATAATTTTATTTTATTTTTTAAAAAATAGAGTTTTATGTATATCTTATATATATAATTGTTACATCCTACATTAAAATAAAAAATAAACCTATTCTTAATAATTTAATAGTTCTATTTATACTGCGAAAAAAATTTAAAAGATACAAGGTTTGTTTGACTTACAAATTATAGTACATAATATGAAACACGAACATGCATGATTTCGGTTTAGGAGTAAAGAAATGGTATATTCCCGAAGAGGCGTTGGCTTTTCATCACCTAAAAAAGTTGAAATTAAATTCAACAAATCATGTTTCATTCTCTAAAAATATTTATTATTATATTTAGCATAATCAATAAAATATTAAAAATATGAATGTAGGGTTTAATATAGAACCCAATAATAATAATAATAATAATAACTAATATTTCTTCACAAAATTGATATGCAAGACAATCTATATAAGTTTTGATGATTTATTATTTGTTATAATTGTGCGCCTTGATGACTAGTAATGTATAAGATATATAGATATAATAAAAAAAAAACCCCATTAAAACAATTGAAGCGAGCCAAGTTGACATTTAACTTGATAATCCAGTTGACAAGTTGATGAGCAGCAAATACAACAGAGACTTGACAAATCCGATAAATGTAATATATACCAAGAAAGTAGAATCGTTGAAGTTGTCTGTCTCACACTCCCACCTCTCAACTGCACCCTGCAATTTATATACATGGAAATCAATTCTCTGACCCCTATATATCTATGAACACCAAACCATTTCCATTCAATTAAGGCAATCTCAATTCCCAAAACAACAAAAACACACAAAAAAATGGTTCGTCCAATCCCAATCTCAATCCCAATCCATATAAGTGATACTTTCTCCTCCATCCCTCTAGCAATAGGACTGTTTGTCTCAGCGTCACTCCTAGTCGCCCTCTGTGCAAGCATGCAAGACAAATCCCAAGAAAGTATGCTTCCAAAACGACTCATGAGCCGAACACGCCCCTTAAGTCGCCGTTAGTATTACCTAAGCAACTGAAAACAAGTCTCGCAGCATGGCGATCATGTCTTTAGTTCATGGCAAGAAATCAAGGCCGGGACTCCGGTGCCGGGAAAGAAGAGATCGGGGTTTGGCAGAAGGCGATATTGATGGGGGAGAAATGCCAGCCGCCGGAGTTTCGGGGGCGATCTACTATGATTATGATGGGAATAGGGTCCCGGAGATGCCTAAGTCACCGAGAGCGGCCCGTTGAGAGGTTTTACTTTTCTTGTGGAGAAAAGGATCATTTGGATGTAATGAATGGGTCAAATCAAATGTATATGTCTTCTTTGGTTTGATATGAAATTTTCCTGTTTTTCTCCATTTTTTTTTCAATTTTAATAAGTTATAATTATAATTTATAATGATTTGGTTTAAATAAATATAAGTTGAAGTCAGAGACAATTATAAGTATACAGTAAAACAGTTTCAAAAAAAATATGAAAAACATATTTCATCTATTACTAGCTATTAATCTAATAGAAACAAAAATATTAGTCTGTTTTTTGATTTCCCAAGTTTGCCCCTTATTTTATATCACAATTACATTTTTCTTTTTATTTTTTATTCAAAAAACATTTTTTTATTTTTTTTTAAATTACAACTATTCAAATAGCACTTTAGTCCCTCGATAATTTGTCAAATTTCACTTAGTCCATAGATAATTATAAAAAAACTGTACATACACGCACACGTGTGCAAAGTATCTAGTTAGAATTAAGGTTGGGATAGTATACATAGGGCATCTTTTATAATATGGTTAATTCTGTGGCTTTTCATCTATTGAACAAGGTTTCACATTTTCTTCAAAATAAATTTTTCTCCAATATTGACATTGTACGATGCTATGAAATCTATTTCTACGCAGCTCCTGCATGATAAAGTAGCATAAAGCTTTCGAAGTTTCCAAATATACTTTTAAAAATTAAATAGGTTGGATTGATTGATTTCAAATGTATTTCTATTATTTAGAAAACTAAGACTATAAATTTTAAATTTACTGCTTACATGTTTATATAACAAATCAAGTAATTTATGATGAATTTTTAAGTTGCATGATTTGTAATTTATATTACTTTGTATTGCTAACATGTAAATGAGTAAGATAAAAGTTCTGAATTTAAAATTGATTATTGTTTATTATAAATAATAAAATTATAATCGAAATTTATAGATTATAATATATATATATATATATATATATATATATATATAGATATATATATATATATAATTAACAATTATGATGTTTTTAAGCATATCAAGATCGTGTCAAGAGACATGTTAAAATTATTACATTTTTAGTAGCTTTCAAACGATGTAATTACTCTACAAACAAAAAAATTACTCCAAGGAATTTTCAAGAGTAATTTAAAATTGATGCCTGATTCCCCTCCATTTCAAATTACCAAAACATAACTGGAAGCAAATATAAATGGATCGCCTCGAAATACAAAATTTCTCGAACTTTATGTAATATTTTCTTAAAAGATTTTAGTACATTTACACGAAAGACCTTTCCATCATTGTTTCTCCACAAATACATACATACAACGAGAGTGGCCAAGATTCTATATCCATCATAGCAAGTATCAAATCAACATTTATCCCGGTAGACAAGATTAACCTTCGGGTTTCGAATCCTCATTACTAACACATGCTTTACTACTCTAGGTATGCAACCTCGATCACGACCCCTAGCCGTGTAGCCGTATCCACCATAACCTCTTCCACCATAGTAAGAGCCACGAAACCGACCACTACCACCTCCCTGAACAGAGCCACGACAACCCCGATACCTTGAAAAATCTCCTAATGTCTGCATTCCAAAAATGCATTGCCCATCTTAAAACCGATGGTAGGAAACCAAGGGGAAATAGAGCTAAACAACCCAAGATTATGACAAACCCATTCGAGAGAGTTGGAAAACCAGTATTCACACTCAGTTTTTAGGGTGAAGAAGGTATAAAGTAAAAAAAAAGTATTAGAACAAATAGGAGAGACCTCGGAATCCAACTTCGTTGTTCCGAATATCTAGTCCTTCCATAATTAGGGTTATTGTCCAGAGCATTACAAGAAAGGGAATCAAAAAAATCATTCTTCTTATAAACAGGCTGCAAGCACACAAAGATAATAGAGTGTTAACCTAAAATTTTGTTCCAAATGTAGAGACTGATCAGATAACAATCAAGAATGAAAATAACCTTGATGGCTTGATCTCAATCTTTGACAGTTCAGTATCATACTCGTCCGGCGAATCATATTCATCACTTCCACTTTCATTTAACACTTTATATTTAGATTGTGATTGATTGCATTTTCCCAAATGACCCCACACTTTGTCCTTGATAAATTTCTCGTTCACTGCCATAAAATCAAATTCTTCGGTAACTTTCTCACAGGGCGTGCAATCTGGTAGTTTGTCTGCATACCCTTTGTTAGCCAGAGAAAGCTGCACGTGTTGAGAAGTAAATAGTAATTATACATAATCAAGTATGTATTTGTATGGCAAAAAAGATACAACCAATTACTTCTAAAATCATTGTCATAAAATTAATAAACATAGATATAAATTTATTCAGCACAATGATCATTCTTGGAGAAATTGGTAATTTATAAAATAGTACAAAGTCCTCAAAAATTACCCCAGATCCTTGTCCGCCAGGCCCTCCGTAGTTGTTACTCAATGGACGACCACCATCATTGGCGAAAAAGAAAAAACGCAAACAATACATAATTAACCAAACCACATTTTATCAGTTTCCCAATCCAAATTGTCAACAGCAAATAGAAAATGAGGTGCTACAAGCTTCAAATATTTTGCACATTAGGACAGTTTGTCGTCCCAGAGACCGAGCGATTGAAAATTAAGGCCACTGTTCTGATTTTTGCTACTTAATGGAGGATTATCTGGTTGTCAGTTGATCGATCACTACTGCACATTCCACTAACTTTCCCAAAAATTGTGCTTGCAATTTTCCGAAAACATTTTAAATTTGCCTAATGGTAGAATTTCCATTTGAGGAACAATAACCAAATTTAAGTATAAATTTCTGTTAAAAATTTTAGTTGATTCAAGACCAAAACCCTAAGTACAGTTTCAAAAAGTTTTACAGATAACGGGAATCCATTGGATACTTGTTTCCATTATCCTTTTCACCACAACCCTATGTTTACCAACTTAACCATTCCACCTTCACTCTTCATAACGTCCAACTTGTCCGATATATGCCCTTACATATACCCACTCACACAACATCAGCCCACAGACTTTAAATAAGGATTTCAATCTCACTACTCCCCCCAAAAAATCTCTGAGTGACCTTTTGAGTACAGAGGATGTGGGCAAGGAAAAAGGGCAGACAGGGGAGGGAAGATGTGAAATATGTTTTTCCTTTATTTTTTATTGTATCGCATTGGGTAAATATAATGAGGTGTAAGAATAATATTATATCAATAAAAAAATATGTTGATCAAGGATCACATCGCAGAAAGTTGAAAAGAAATGTCAAATTCAATTGTAGTGGGTCTTCATAAAATTATACTTTTGAACAAAACAGACTAGAACCCTAAACTTATTTCAAATGTGATCAACCATCATGAAGTATTCAATTTTATACGACTTTTAACCCCAAAAGCTAGTAACAGAGTTTGGTAAAATTCAGTTGGGACCCTAGTAGACACTCATCATTCATAGCATTCAATTCAATCTTAAAGGATGATTTAAGAAGATACAGAAATAATGAAAATAAATGTCTGCTTGTTGATATATTTAAAGAGAACAACCTTGAGAGCTCGAGTATTTGGTAGTAAAGGTAGTATAGGCAGTTGAGCTTCCGTAAACCTTGAGAGCTCGAGTATTTGTAGTAAAGGTAGTATAGGCAGTAGTGAAGGCTGTGGTAAAACCTGAACTACTTTCACATCTTTCTGACTAGTTAGTAAAGTTTGAGGTGGAGAAACAATGCTTTGTCCAGATTTCTGTAGCGGCCCTGGAGTTATATGTGAAGGTGTCGAAGTTTCTGCAAAAAGAGAACCAGATGCCAAAGCAACAGATGTTAAGGGTTGAGAAATTGTCAGATGGGTCAAGGGAACAGGGCCAGGTATTGTGGGCTTGTTAGCTACTGAAGAGTACCAGCACCAGGGCCAGGAATCATGGGCTTGTTAGCAACTGAAGATAGACCTGCATTATCAAGAGCTAAACCAGAGAAAGGAGACAAAATTTGCAAATTAGAGGTCAGTGTTGATGTAGGCATAGCAGAGATAAAGGGAAGGCCAGGAATAGCTGAGGGCGGGAAGGGAATAGAATAGGGCGATGAGCGAGGGGTTAAGGTGTGAGTATGAGGGGTGGGGTGGATTATACACTTATACTTATGCTTGTGGAATAAAATTCTTTCTATGCATGTGCTGGATAAGATTGGCTCTCGGTGAACTTTTGTGTGGCAAGATTCTTCCAGCAATACTTCACGTCATACATTCTAATATTCATGATGCACTTCCGAAACTAGAGAGTCATTGCTTCAATGAATGGCGTTGGACGGTCCAAGGTGTTGCAGAGGGATCGGAGGTAGATAAAACGGTTTACTCGAGTTGCTGGAGCTTTTTCCAATTTGTTGACTGGATAATTTCTCGAGATTGTCCGTTTTTAATAAACTTTTTTGTTTTTGGGGGGGGGGGGGTTTTATTTGGGGCATTGGAGATCGAAAGTTGCGGCTTTGGTGGACATCTTTGCCTGCTGATTGGAAAACACTAGAGAAAAAGTTCGTCTCCGGCAAACATGGAAAGGAAACTGCTAATCGTTAGACGTTTGAGAAATATGCTGTGGAGCTGAATGAAACGACCATGCAGAGTCTTGTTCAAGACGTTTCCATCTCAAAGAGGCCTCTGATCTGAGTGTGTATCAAGTTCTATACAGTTTAACATAGTAATAACTGTATCAAGCAACGCTCACCGAGCTCGTTGACACAGAGGTATTAATGGTTTTTCTTGACTTTATTCTAACTGATGTGGCAGGATGTTCTTGTTGGAAGCAGTTTCATGATTTTATTTGATTGGCTGTTGTGCTTCTATTGGACACAGAAGGCCTATGGGATGGTTACGAAAATGGTTCAATCTCAGATTTAAGGTCACGAGATGGATGAAGTAATATCATTACTTTGGTTTTGAAATAAGCCCAGGTAATATAACTTCTTCTGAAGATAATGATTTTTCCTTATAATTATATGTGGCAGATGTATAATGCTTTTTAATAACCTTTTTGAACATAAGTGTATATTTTTACGGCTCAGATGACCTTATGATGGTTTATGTATATTTGAAAATATAATGTTAGAATTAAGTGTTTCGCTGTCTAGTGAAGGGCAAAATTCGCAGTCCATATTATATCTATTAATACTGATTTTAGATCACCTTTATGATTAAATATTCGGTGTGAATACACTTAAAAAACCAAACAGTCCTAAATTCTATTGCATGATTTTCCTCCTTCATGCCGAGTGTTAGATCTTGGTTTCCGGTGGACATGATAAACGGGAACAACGAGTCTCAACAAACATGTCATTACAAGTTTAGAAATATTACAATCCGGTATCACGACTAAAAGTAAAACACGGGGGTCTCTCGTCCGATAGACAGAGATAATTGTCCATCAACATTGTCGAAAAGAGACGTTTCGCTCTAGGATTGCAGCCAAATACAAATTTGATTGAAAACTTAAAAAACAACAAAATTGCCACAAAGAGGTGGTGAATAGAATTTTGACGCGGACACATTAAGAAAAATCATCCAGTATAATTGGGTGTTGGTTGTTCTTAACTCAATTGGGTCATTCTCTCTCAATCAGGCAACGATTTTCAATTTTTAATTTTGACGAAGCTAAATTTAGAGAAGAAAACGGTTAAATTTTATACAGTAACAATTTTGGTCTTAGTTTAGTGATAAATTTGTTTTAGAAAAATTAGATTCAACAAGTGCAAATCTTTCTATTGATTTATCACACGAAATACTTTCAATGCGGACTTAAAAAATTAGTCGTTGATTAAAAAAAAAAAGATTTAATTAAAGAATTTGGTAGTTTAAATAATAAATTTACTTTGGTTCGCATATTTGAAGTGATCATGTGAAAAGGTTCTCATATATGGATTACTATTGTTGGGTGCAATTAATGTCCTCTCTTAGTAGAGCGATTCGAACGCTGTGCTTGAAGCTACTGTGCAGTTTTAAAAGATTTGAATTGCCACCATTACTACTACGTTATAACTTTTGGTAAAGCGGCAAACGCTCAGCTCTACACATATATTGATTGTATAATTTCGTGGAAACATTAAAAAAACTGCTTACATATAGAGTTTTTTTGGCGAAACACACCGAGTACAAAAAATTGCTCAACTTAATATTTGTTATTTAGAAGAATGCGGTTTAACTTATGAAGTTTTTTCAATTTCTTTGAAATACCAGTCCAAAATACTTCTGAGTATCACTGAGTATATTGGAAATATTCTAAACCATCACTAGAAATTTTTAATTTAGGTGCCATTGTTGAAAAAATAATTTAAAATGTGGTATATGAATATTTGAATGTTGAAAATAGAGTTGTAAATATTGAAAATTAGTGTGTGATGATGTAGGGTGATATGAATTTATGTTTTGGTTGGATTGTGTAAAGAAACCTATAAAATAGATTCTCTCATTGTAAAGACAATAACAATTGAGTAGAGAGAAAAAATTTATAAAGTTGTGTAGTTTGGTTAACTTTTGGAGTTTGCAGATTTTACTTTTTACCATAATTTTTACTTTTTTCCACACATTATCAGCACGAAGATCTAAAAAGTCACTACATACGTTTCCAGCTCCAAACGAATAAAAAGGTAACAAAATTCAAATAGGGAAAATGACTATGAGTCAAAGCTGAATTTGCATACCCGAATATGTGGTACACGCACACTATCCTCCGAGTTAAAAGATATTCTTGGAACATAAAACCAAACAAAAAAACAAACGGTGAATACAAATCAGGTCCTGTAGACTTGATAAAGGATGTGGTAAAGACACAAGTTTGTTACCTAATGGTACAAAATTTTTGATCAATGATGCTTTTATATTCACCACAATCGAAAATAAATTGTTGAGTTTAATGATATTACTTCTCATGGGATATGCACGCAAACATGAATGAAGGGAATGAGAAATATATGGTTGTCTTAATCACATATTAAATCAGGAAGAAATATGTGATTGAAAAACTCCATGCTCCCTACTGGATTGCATATACACAATAGTCTCATTGAATCAAACATGCAGTTGATAATTCTTCGATTCTAACCAATTGGCTATGAATCGATTGGAAAAAAAAAAAAAAAAACTCCTGGTTCAACAATGATGCGAAGAATTATAGAAATACAATGGTCATACACTGAAAAGACCAGAAGATCTTTCAGAATAATAAGTTTCAATGTAAACGCATCTGTTCTACTTGGAAAAACTTATTATAAGACTCATACAGTCAAGAATCCAAACTGAATGCACCAATGTTTTTTTGAACGTATTCAGTGGTGATATTTGGGACGCAATCCATCCACCATGTGGACTCTTCAGATACTTTATTGGTATGATTGATGCTCCCGCAGATGGTCACATGTATTGTTATGTCAATCTCCGAAATGTTGTCATTTGCAACGATTACTCTGCTCAATAATAAAATTGAGGAATCAATTTCCCGATATACAATCAAGAAAATAGACTTGATAATGTCCTGGTGAATTTACTCCCGAATTCAATGATTATCGTATGTCTAATGGGATCATGGTTGAGCATCCTGTTCTCATGTACATACACAATAATGGAATTGGCCGAATCCATTGATTTAAACGTCTGCAAATGATTGCTAGACTCAATGATATGAAAAAAAGCCCTGATTTATCTATATGGGGACATGCAATTTACATGCTGCTTCATTAATTCGCATCAAACCAGTGCATATCATATATACTTCCCATTGTAGTCTTGCAATTTGGTAAGACTCAACATTTCTCATTTCGAAATTTTTTGTATGTATGGGTAGTGCCGATTGCCTCAAGAAAGGTTGGAATTTATACTGTTTGATAGTCCATCATCATTTGAATATCTTGAACCTCAGACAGGCGACGTGTTAACAGCACCGTTTTGCTGATTGTATTTTAATGAGGAAATTTCCCAATGTTAGGGGAGTGAGAACAGAGAACATACCGAAAAAGGACAATGGTAGATGGCTATGTATCTACATTTGTTACATCTGGATCAAGAATAATCAAAACAATGGAAAAATATGTAAACCAAATGGTAACACTTGCAAAGCAATAGCAAATCAACACAGATGCAGTTTGCAGACACAAAAGCGGGGTAATTAAATCAATACTACATGCTGCAACATGCCCCTGCCGAATTGAAATCAAGAACAAATGGAACATACTCATGATGTCATTAAACGCCTGAAGCGTTGAAGGCCAGTCGTTCAAGGATAAAAATCCTGAAAAGAAAATTCATAAAGAAACACGATGATCACAAAATAAATAATGATGTTCTGAAGAAACAGATGATGATTCACAAATATGAGAATGGTGTTCCTGAAGAAACACGCTGATGATGAAAATGTTCTGTCAGAACCACAAATGACGAGTAATCATGAAATCTCTATCAATTACATTAATACTGGAAAATATGGAACCGAAAAGATATAGAGAAATTGATGATATATTTTTGATAATGTGGCAATCGCATCATAAATGATATGAAGATCATGAACCAAAATTTTGGGTGAATGTAAAAATGGTCAGGTTGGATAAAATGTAAAGTGTCATCCAGGTGAAATTGGATTCGCTAAATAAACGTAATTTTTATTTGGACCTATAGTCCTTACACCTAACATGTGTAAAAACCTGTTGTATACACTGAGTTGTTTATTCGAAATGAAATTGAGAAAAATGAAATAGTAGATATAAAGCTCGACTTGGTGCACAAGGTTTTCTCAAAGGCCTGGAATTGATTATGGAAGAAACGGTTTCTCCGTTGTGATGGCTGCAATTAGAGTTTCGGTATTTGATTAGCTTGGTATTATCTTAAAATTTTAGAAATGCGTCCTTATGGATGTTGTTACAGCTTACTTATATGATCACTTGAAGTAATATATATATAGTATGAAAATCCCTGAAGGATTAGAGCCTGAGCAACAAAGTTTCAAAAACCCAGAGAATGTTTCTGTGAAATTACAAAGATCATATATGGGTTAAAGCAATCCGTTCGAATGTGGTAAATCGACTAAGTGGTCACTTGATGAAAAGGGATATGTAAAATAATTCAATATGCCTTTTTTGTTTCATTAAGAAACACAAACATCCGGATCGTCAATTATGCTGTAGTGTTGATGATTTAAACTCATGGGAACGGATAAAGAAATCAAGAAGTGTGGTCATACTTGAAGGAAGAAATTTGAACTGAAGGATCTTGGAAAAACCAAGTATTTCTGGGTTTACAAATTATACACAAAAGAGGGGAATGTTTTGTTCACAGACCAATCTATACGAACAATATCCTTACAAAACGTTTTAATATGTGATAAATCAATCCTTGTAAGTACTCTCAATGGTTGGTAGATCATAACATAGAAACAGGATCCATTCCGTCCATGTGAAGATGAAAGAATTCTTGGTCCAGAACGTACCATTCTAAGTGCTATCGGTGCCCTTATGTACCTTACAAATTCTACAAGGCCTGATATATTTTTGCCGTGAATCTGTTGCGCAAGAGTTAGCACATATCCCAACAAAGAGACACTGGAACGGAATTAAACATATATTCCGTTATCTAACGGAACGACAGACTAGGATTTTTTGTATTCAAAAGATGCTAATCCGTATAATTGGTTATGCTGATGCTGGACACTTATCTGATCACACAAAGCACGTTCCCAAACTGGATATGTATTTACTCGGGAGGCACTGCAATATCTGGCGTTCACAGAAACAAACGCTCGAATACAACTTCATCAATCATGCCGGAGATTAATTGCACTACAGAAGCCAGTCGTGATGTGTGTGGTAAAATCACATGACCCAACATATCAAATCTCTGACGGATTTCATTTCGACGAGAAGGCCTGTGATTACTATTTGAATGATAAGTTGATTTGCTGCACCTTGTTTCGCGCATCGAAATGCAGGAAGTAGCGGACTACCATGTTACACTTAAATCGCGACAGATAACTACATATTCCTCCTAAGTTCTTCGCTTTCACCAAGGACTAGAGAAGAATAAATGTATTGACTGTTCGTCACATCAATCAAGTGAAAACTCATCAGATCTCTTCTACAAAGGCACTACTATCGCAATATTCAAAAGCACAATATATATTTGGGATGGCGCAACTACGACAATATCAAAAGCACCATATATAATATGTGGATGCGCGAATACTACGACAATATTCACAAGCCACTACTACTACGACAATATTCAAAATAAAAAAATGTATTGAGTCCCCTCATGTTGTTTGTCTTTAAATTCGACGACCAACTACAAATAGATTTATATTACTAAAAACATTTATTTTGTAACAATCAGTAAGAAAAATATGAAACAAAAATCAAACAACCAAAATGCAGGATTTTGGCTTCAAGATTATCGTGAGAAAATGTCGTACAAAACTAAAAATTTTAATTTTAATTTTCGTTGTGATTGATATGATTTGACTTTAGTCTTAAACTTGTTCAAATTTCAATTTCTCAGACAACGAAATTTTTGTATTAGTTTTTAGTAGCAAAGAGATTTTTTTGTTCCGTCTTTTTTGTGTGCAAGAGACCACTAATCTACCTAATGTATGTTATTGATCGCATCATTCCTCAGAGCTTATGTTGCTTAGATAAGTTCTAAATGTGCGTAACATGAGATTTATTCTTGTCATAAACGAGTTCGAGTATAAGAGAAAATCAATATCAGTAATGTCTTCCAGACAAATATATTCTAAAAAATCACGGGAGTATTGGGAATGAACATCAAAATTTAAAAAAATAACATGACCTAAAACAAAAAAAAAAAACACAATTCAACTACAAGTTCTGAAATTTCAATTTTCTTAGAGAAAAAATAAGGTTGTCCCACAACATGTTGAAGTATACACTGCTCGTGTTGGCGTCACACCTATTCATGTAAACTATCAAGATCAAGAGCAACACGCACTATAATACATCAGAGCTTTTGCGCATCTTTATCTTCTGTTCTCACAATTATTCTTCATATAAAATTTAGTTTATTATTATGTATATAATAGGCAAAAATCTTGTGTGAGACGATCTGTCACTGGGTTTATTTTGTGAGACGGATCTTTTATTTTGGATAATCCAACGAAAAAATAGTTATAACGTGGTGTTGGGTGATTGGGTAGGCATAGATATTATTTATCCTCTCTATCCGGTGTTTGGTTGGGGTGATTATTTCAACCAAGTCGATCCCCTCCTAGATGATTAGGTTATATTAGGTAGGTTAAAATTAATACTCCTCACCCCCTAGGATTATATTATCCACTCTAATACTACCATCTCTATTTTTCCAACTTTTACCCTTCTCCTAAATTCACCCACACAAAATCACTAACCACTTCCCGCCAACGAACTGCCAATCTACACCCGTCGCGCCGGCCACCGACCGCTCTACAACGCCGCGGACCGTCCAACCGCGCGGCCGACGCGGACCGGCCCCGGACAGGCGATGGACCCGCCGCCAGACAGCGTTTAGCGGACGTTTGCAAAACCACCAGGTTCGCAAACTACTGAAACAGGTTTTTTCTTTTGCACACATCCCCGGCGTAATGCCCAAATTGCATTCATGATTCTCCGAGAAGCCGAAAGAACCTAATTCAAAACCAGATCGGCGACGTTTCTCAAAAACCGTCGCTAATAGCGACGATTTTTTTTCCGGAAACTGACACACCATTTCCGGACCGGCCCCGCGTCGGAGGGAAGGGCAATTTCGTCTTTTCATCCCAAAATTCAAACCTTATCCTACAGTTAAAAATCTTACCAAACATAATATTATTTACCCATATTTGACAATCCTACCCAAATCATTTCTTGTTCACGTTAACGTACTACTGCATTAGTTGGTATCACTATCCTTCCTATCACTTCCAACCACAAACGCAAGCCGTAAGAGTATTACTTTTTATTGTGAACTATGGGTAAGGTTGACCCGTCTCACAGATTGTATCCGTGAGACGGCCTCACATGAGACCATTTAGATATAATATTAATTGTTTTTTTTTTAATCCTATACATAGGTATTGCTGAAAAATACATACCGACAAACCTTTATTTATTTACTATTCGAAAATTTTACCAAGCACAGTTGGTCTCAGCAGAGAATGGTATGTGATGTGGTTTCCAATCCCATTACACATTATCATCTTTGTTCTGAGTATCAAATCATTCCAATAGCAAAGATCTCATCATATGGCACTCCGTACTTCGATCTGCCCTATCGATAAAAGAAGACGACCCTTTTTGTCACACGCACCGGCTCCATTTTGGTCCCCATTTTCTACACCAGCAATCGGTCGGCAACTATTAATTTTGTTAGTCGACTTATTTAATTATCACACTATTCCGGGTCAATATGTTCTTGATGAAATCAGTATCAGGCTGTCATGAGTATTTTCAGCCTAAACAAGTGCTCAAGAATTGGCTTCCCAAAAGTTTTTCCCGTTTTATGCCCTATAATATAATTAGTGACATTTTAGGTAATCAGTTCAATACTTCTTAAAAGTAAAATAATACAACAGATTAATAAGGCTGTACATGGCAGGTACGCATATACACAAAACTGGCAAATTTATCTCGACTTCAAAGCAACTACTAAACTATCGCCAAACTCACACGGATTATTGTTCAACTACATCTCCAAGTGACCAAACAAGTTATAATCACAAGCTGGGTGGGTGGGGTGGGGTTCAAACGCTGGTAACTTACCAGGAGGAAACCCTGAGCCCATGATGATGGCTTGAATCCTCCAACTAAACAATTTTGACACGGATGACGATTTATCCTTCCTCCTTTTCAGCTTCCAGCTCCAAGCGTGTTTTTATACAGACCTCCGAAGACTGGATGGTCCAAAAAAATTGAGGCGGCTTGAATTAGTGGCCCTTGTGTTTTTCTATTTTTTCAAACTTGGTAGCAAATTTACAACGTGATGCAGCCGCGGCATCCTCCTTCAGAACGAAAGATAGTCTTAAACCAAATCCGGTATTTCCTAGAACTAGACTCTTCTCAACCACTCTTTCTTTGATCCTAAGTTGGCTCGCAGTTGTTTGGTTCAAGGAATAATCGTCTGAATGCATGGCATCTGAAACCGCGAAGAGCACCAGTACTGGGCTCAGCTTCTTTCTTTCTTTCTTCTCTCATATCTTTCTCCTGGTGCTACCAACGGTAAAAGGGATCTGCCAGCTGTTCTTATCTGAAACCGACAATAAGGTTTATTTTTTGAATGACATACGAGATGATTTGTTTATCAACGAAAACTAACCATCTTCCACTTGGCAGCACCAAAGTTTCAGCATTCCTTCAGCATCATATCCTCCGATCTTTTTCGAGCTCCCTATAAGTCCATACTCGCAACTTGTCGATCTGTGAATGACAATCTCATGTCTGCAGCAGCAGACTGTCATTGAAAGCTCCATATCTTCTGAAACATCATAGATGACTATACAACCACAGCAAACAATGCACGAAAACTAGTTGAGCATTTGTGTTAAACAACAGTATACCTTTGTAGATAATATTTCCACTTGTTTTTCTCTCGCATTGAACCGCACACCTTTTGCAATCATGACTCACAATCACCACACCATATATTAAAAGGCATCTCAAACCTGTAAAAGCAAGAGCATAAGTTATGAATTCATCATCCTACGCATCTTAAAACACACATAGATATCCATCAACACACTTTCAATCATGTGTGTCAATGTGCAAGACACATTATTCCTTTAGTGCAGATGATGAGATGCAAACATTTGTTAGTTGGTTTTCAACTCGTGACGCTATTCATCGATGAGTAATAATTACCATTACAAGGTACGTAGTCTCTCTTCACCAGTCCAATTATTAATGTGACAGACACATACACAGTTCATTTTTAAATGATAAATGTGATTGATATGCTTAGCCAGTCACAGGAAATTAAATTGTGTCAGACCAACTGCCCCATGAGGATCAAAAAACTCTTTCCTGGTATGGAGGGAAGCTGGTCTACAATTGCCCTCATCGAAACAAACTAAAAATTACATGACAATGTTCTGTCCACGAACACGCTAGTTGCATTCCATGGAATCCAATCTCTAACAGTTCTCATATCATGAACATTTGGCCATAAATTTTTCATGTATCATTTCATCGAATGTTTTGTATCACCCAGGAGCATCTTTCAAATGGACTAAAAGCTGATTGTTCAGCTCTACTGTGAAAATTCCCAAAGGGAATCCTAATCAAAAAATTGCACACGGTTCATTTCTCTTGGCGAGCAATTGCGATTAAACAAAAAAAATTACAAGAATTTTCTTATCGGCCAGTCCTCAGAAAAAAAACAAAATAACAAGAAAACGAATCACTCAAATTGCCTAACGCATTTACTTATTATCAAGATGCCTGTATCTCGATTTTTCTGCTCTCTCCCGCAAGCATGTTGACCATGAATTTGTTGCCCACCCCTGAAGAATATGAGCGTATAAAAATAGGTGGAATACTATGTAATACTATCATGACAATCACTTAAACGAAATTACACTACACAGTACCTTTTTTTGGGATCCCATTCCGGGGGTAGTAAAAATTATCTGCCCTTGCAGCTGGCAGAGAGACTGCAGAACCAACGAATTCACTTCAATCTACTTGATAAACAAAAAGTTTAAGCAAAACACCAATCCTAGAGATAAATCAAGTGGAATAACATATAAAGAAGTAAATTAAGGCAACATAAGCAATTTATAACTGTCACTTGTAAACGTGGAAAAATATATAAAACAACGGTGCTGTAGGCAAGATGTTCAAACAAAATTCAAGATAGATATTTTTAGTATAAGAACGAATTTTGCAGACGCTCATCTCTTATTATATCAATAGAAATCAATTCAAATTTCATTCCTGGTAATCTGACATTTCATTGCAAAATCGTTCACTTTTCACAAATCAACGTATAATTTTCCATAAATCCCAGACAATTTTTAAAAAAGTACAACAAGCATAGAGGGAATAGATACCCCCAGAAGGCTGACAAAGGAAACTGAGCCTCCTCCATAGTCCCATCCCCCCACAATAACATGCAACTTTTCTATTTTCATGAAAATTTTCACCTAGAATATTTCAACCCTAAGTCAGTTTTAGGTCAGTTTCATGTCTCAAACCCTATCAACTCAACTCTGGAGAAAGCAATTAAATTCAACAGATTATCTCATAAGAGTGCTTAATGTTTCCACCATCCTTCAAACCAGCCAACAAATCGGGGTAAAAAAATCTAAAACAACAGTTCAAACCGAGAATTCAATATGCACATAACCGCAAAATCTTATAATCCTGATCCATGCAATAAAACCATAAGTAAACCAAAAAAGAAATAAATTAACGCCCATTTTGTGATGTCCTCTCTTTTCTTCCGATCTGATTTGAAGAAGGCGAGCTGTTTGATTGCACTAGTTTTTTTCCGCGAAGGTCTCGATAAATTACTGCGAGGGATTCCGAGTGGGGAGAATTTAATCATGTGCATGAAAAGTAGATGCCGCGACGTCGTTGATTTGGCCTCTTCGACCCAGGCCAATCCACATTTATTGGGCTAGTTATGTAATGTTAGGATGTTACAACCTACTACACATGGTCGATGTTGAACCAAATTACCGAGGGACAATTTCGGCTGGCCTATTTCGAGTAAATGCTAAAACCCAATCCAAAACCAAGACTCAAATGGACTTGTTTTAGGACTTGTGGCCCATTGTTGAGTGAAGCCAGGGTCCGAGAATAATTTTTTTTTTATTTATATATAAAATACTGTTGTAAAAAGATTGAAAAATTAAAATCAAAATCAAATTTTCTAAGTGTTAATATTTTTTTAAAAAATATATTTAAATAATTAATTTTCATACTAAAAAAACTAACAAGAAATAAATGTATTTTAGAGCATTAAGATACAAAACATAACAAGATCATTTGTCCGGGGTAATATTAATAAGCAAAAACTCGTGTGAGACGGTCTCAGGTCGTATTTTGTGAGAACGGATATTCTTATTTGGTCATCTGTGAAAAAAATATTTCATTTTAGCTAAGAGATTACTTTTTATTGGGAATATCGGTAGAGTTGACGCGTCTCACAGATAAAAGATAAGAAACGTCTCACAAGAGACTATCCATATTAGATTGATCAGATCAAACTATAAACTCTTCCAATTCGCAAATCAATTTTGAGTAAATTAATATTACAAGAAAAGCATGAAAATACCCTTTAAAAAAATTTATTTGGGCTTAGCTAAGCTAAGTGATAAAAAATACTCAATTAAATTTAATATATGTGAGTCGATATTTGGATCTCATCATTTACTATAACTTGATCTAGTCTCATTTCTACGATTTTTTTAAAGAAAGCGTAAGTCAGCTTTCGTCGACAAGTTTTTCTTTGACTACGTACAATCACGATAAATCTAATTGATTAACCAAGGCCGTATTTTTCGGTTCAAAATGTAAAAAACTAACACAAAAATAGTGGAAGCAAATTTGAAAACATCATTGTATGAGGGCAATTGTAAACGCCAAGTAAGGTCACCGTTCACGTAATATGAAAGTTTCACGTAATATTAATAATTTGCATGGAAATTAAGCAAAGTCGCTAGACACGGCTAGTCTTTATTTATGTCGATGTATTTTGTTGAAATATTCAAATACTTGACATTTGAAGACTATATTTTTTAATAATTGACTTCAACTTTTTAAAGATCAATGATATATATGGCTTACAATCGACAACTAAAACCCACACATTCTTCATCGAATTTTGATAATATATCGATGTAATGTTGAGGACAGGGTTTATCAATTTACCCGAGTTAAGTATTTTTTTTAATGATGTAATGGTGAAGATAGGTGTTGTAATCATATCAAATAGGGAGTGTCACCTCAATTGTGGACACAGAGGTAGATATGATTGGAACATACAACACACGTAACAAATTGTACTATATATAGAGTTTTGGGTTTATTTCTCCCACCCATGTGGGCATTGCCTACCATGATTAGGAATGGACTGACCAAGAATTTTGTCCATGCTATATATGATCCAACTTTTTTTTTGGAAGTTGTATGTGTGGCAAGATCTTATCCGTGGAAAAAAAAGGTGAAGTGAGGTAGTGAGTGCCCACTAGGTAGGATTCATCTACCAGAGTTGTTGATATGCTGTACCCACCGGTCTACCTCTGTGCCACCATGACTTATCTATTGGATGTAAATTTGGATATATTCTATCATATCCATAGATGAATGATACATCATTGAGGGTAATGAGATGAGCCAAAATTCAAATCTACAAGAAAATAGATATTTTGTGCTAAAGGTCAGGTCGGAGATTCCGTCTATAAAATTGATTCATCGAACAATCTCATAGGAGTTTTTTTGTATTAATATAGAGTAATAATGGTGTTCTTTTAGTACATAAATTGGTCGAAGTATGATACCTACGAACACGATTCAGTATGCCTGATTGAAAGAAAATGAGACCTCAAAATTTGCAAACCCGATTGATTTAAAAAAATGGAAATGTTAAGCGCAAGTCAAACGCAGAACAGGTAGTCAACAATGTCGATTCTTATGAGCAAGTCAAACATCATTATCCAATTCTTCACACATTGTATATATCGTTTGTATTTGGAACATGTAAAGTTTGGGACTTGGTCACTGCGTTGACTCAAATGGGTCTAGTATAATTTTATTTTATTTTTTTTAAAAAATAGAGTTTTGTATATTTATATATAGAATTTTACATTCCGACATTAAAATAAAAAATAACACCTATTCTTAATAATTTCTATTCTATTTATACTGCGAAAAAAATTAAAAGTACAAGGTTTTGTTGACTTCACAATGTAAGTACATATATATGAAACACGAACAGCATGATTTCGGTTTAGGAGTAAAGAAATGGTTATATTCCCGAAGAGGCGTTGGCTTTTCACACCTAAAAAAGTTGAAATTAAATTCAAACAAATCATGTCTTTCATTAATCTCTAAAAATATTTTATTAATTTAGCTATATCAAAAAATATTAAAAATATGAATGGAAGGTTTTAATATAGAACCAATAATAATAATATATAAGTATAATCTTCTTCACAAAATTGATATGCAAGACAATCTATATAAGTTTGATGATTTATATTGTTATAATTGGTGCGTCCTTGATGACTAGTAGTTAAGATATAAGATATATAAAAAAAAAACCCCATTAAAAACAATTGAAAGGCGAGCCAATTGACATTTAACTTGATAATTCCAGATGAACAAGTTGAGAAGCAAATCACCAGAGACTTGACAAAATCCATAAATGTAAATATACACCCCATGAAGTAGATCGTTGAAGTGTCTGTCTCCACACTCCCACCTTCCTCAACTGCACCCTGCAATTTGATTATACATGAAATCAATTCTCTGACCCCTATATATCTATGAACACCAAACCATTTCACATTCAATTACTAGGCAATCTCAAATTCCCAAAACAACAAAAACACACAAAAAATGGTTTCTGTCCAAATTCCCAATCTCAATCCAATCCATATAAGTGATACTTTCTCCTCCATCCCTCTAGCAATAGGACTGTTTGTTCTCAGCGTACCTAGTGCGGCCCTCTGTGCAAAGCATGCAAAGACAAAATCCCAAGAAAGTATGCTTCCAAAAACGACTCATGAGCCGAACCGCCCCTTAAGTCGCCGTTAGTATTACCTAAGCACTGAAAACAAGTCTCGGCAGCATGGCGATCATGTCCTTTAGTTCATGCAAAAAATCAGGACGGTACTCCGGTGCCGGGAAAGAAGAGATCGGGTTTGGCAGTAAGGCGATATTGATGGGGAGGAAATGCCAGCCGCCGGAGTTTTCGGGGGCGATCTACTATGATTATGATGGGAATAGGGTCCCCGGAGATGCCCTAAGTCACCGAGAGCTGGCCCGTTGAGAGGTTTTTTACTTTCTTGTGGAGAAAGGTCATTTGGATGTCTAACTGAATGGGGATCACATCAATGTATATATGTCTTTCTTGTGGTTTGATATGAAAATTTTCTTTCTGTTTTTTCTCCAGTTTTTTTTCAATTTTAATAAGTTTATAATTTAATTTTTATAATGATTGGTTTAAATAAATATAAGTTGAAGTCAGAGACAATTATAAGTATACAGTAAAACAGTTTCAAAAAAAATATGAGAAACATATTTCTCTATTAATATCTATTATCCTAATAGAAACAAAAATATTAGTCTGTTTTTTGATTTCCCAGTTTTGCCCCTTATTTTAATATCAATTACATTTTTCGTTTTATTTTTTATTTCAAAAAACATTTTTTTTTATTTTTTTTTAAATTACAACTATCAAAGCACTTTAGTCCCTCGATAATTTGTCAAATTTCCCTAGTCCATAGATAAGTATAAAAAAACTGTACATACACGCACCACGTGGCAAAGATCTAGTTAGAAATTAAGGTGGGGATAGTATACATAGGCAATCTTTTTATAATATGGTAATTTCTGTGGCCTTTTTCATTATTGACAAGGTTTCACATTTTCAATCAATTTTTTCTCCAATATTTGACATTGTCGATGCTATGAAATCTTATTTCTACGCAGTCCTGGCATCGAAAAGTAAGCATAAAGCTTTTCGAATTTTTTTCCAAAATATACTTTTTATAAATTAAATTAGGTTGGATTGATTGATTCAAATTATTCTATTATTAGAAAACCTAAGGACTATAATTTTAAATTTCTGCTTACATGTTATATAACAAATCAAGTAATTATTGATGAATTTTTAAGTTGCATGATTTGTATTTATATTACTTTGTATTGCTAAACATGTGTAAATGATAAGATATACAAAGTTCTGATTTTAAAATGTGATTTTGTTTTATTATATAGAATAATCAAATTATAATCGAAATTTATAGATTAAAATAAATTATAATATATATAATAATATATAGTAATTATAATATATATATATATATATATATATAAATATAAACAATTATGATTTTTTAAGCATATCAGATCGTGTCAAGACATGTTAAAAGTATTACATTTTTAGTAGCTTTCAAACGATGTAATTACCTACAACACAAAAAATTACTCCAAGGAATTTTCATAGTAATTAAAATTGGCTGCCTGATTCCCCGCAATTTCCAAATTACCAAACATAACTGGAAGCCACATATAATGGATCGCCTCGAACTACAAAATTTCTGCGAACTTATGTAATATTTTTCTCTAAAAGAATTTTAGTACATTTACACTGAAGACCATTTCCCATTGGTTTCTCCACAACATACATACATACAACGAGAGTGGCCAAGATTCTATATCCATCAATAGCAAGATCAAATCACTTTATCCCGTAGGACAAGATTAACCTTCGGGTTTCGATCTCATTATAACACCTGCTTTACTATCAGTATGCAAAACCTCGATCACGCCCCTAGCCGTGAGCCGTATCCACCATAACCTCTTCACCATAGCTTAGAGCCACGAAACCGACCACTATTTTCTTTCTTAGTTCGAGGGTACTGTATCTTACCTACTCTGAATTTGTTCTCCTTTTCCACTGCATGAGTTGTGGATGAAGTAGAAATCCATGATGACATGATAAATATCTAAGAGAAAACTGCTGCAAAATGATTGCATTGAAGAAAATATTGTGACATAGAATATAAAACCATCACTGTTAAAGACAATTCAGAACAATGGGGTGGACATATTGTTATACCCTTGGTTTAGTCAGCTTAGTTGACAGTTGGGAAACTATGTTGCATCGACCGTAAGCTTGAAATCACCACCGTACATACTGAATAATTGATATCTGGATAAGTGAATGTTTGGTTTATTTAAGTTGACTTCAGTTAGTTTTTTCCCTTGTAACTTCTAAGATTTCTGCCTTCACCTAGATTGTTCTTCCTCGGATTTTCCTTTTCTTTTACTTTTTTCTATTTTTGGAGACAGAGTGGGAGGAGTGAAGGAAAAGCAATTATATTTTTGTTCCCTCGCAGTAATGTTTACCTGATCCTGTGTGAACATAGGGCAAATATTGATGACTTTATATATGCAACACTTTGTGGGTTAAAACAATTATCATTAACATTTTGTTAGTTGACTTTTTCCCCTTCTACTAAAAGATAACTTATTGGTGGTCAATTACTGGACAAGTCGGTTTATGAAGTGTTTATACTTTTCAAACCTTTTGTTTACTCAACCTTCCATTCTGTCATATGATTTGCAAATATCGGGTGATGCTTGTGCTGTGGTTACCGGTGTTGCAAGTTGGCGTTTTTTATCTTACTTGTTTCTTGCGTGGTGACCGATAGGTTGGCTTTATTGATATCAATTTTTTTCCCCGTTTTGTAGCATAAAGCTCCTTTCATCGAAGAACTTGAAGAACAAATGCAAAAAACTTCATGAAGAACAGGCAAGGGCCATTGCAGAAAGAAGAGCAGCAGATAATGATGACGAAATTCCTGAAATAGAACAGGCTATAATTGCCGTACGCGCAGAATTCCGTAAAGGAGGAAGCAACTCGGCAAAAATCGCTGCTGCAGTGGCCGCGTCTTCTAATTCTAGAGCGTTAAAAAATGCACCAGTAGAGCTGGATGACCTTGGTAGAGATTTGAATCTTAAAAAACGAATGGATATGGCAAGAAGGGCTGAAGCTCGACAAAGACGAAGAGCCAAATCCGACTCTAAAAGAAAGTTGTCCATCGAAAACGATAATTTTTATTCACAAATGGAAGGAGAATCGAGCACTGATGAAAGTGATAGTGAGAGTACAGCATATGAGTCAACCCGTAATCAACTGCTTCAGGTTGCGGATAAATTTTTAGTGATGCAGATGAGGAATATTCTCAATTTCAATAGTGGTAGAAAGGTTTGATAGATGGAAGAAAGTTTATGCATCAAGCTATTTCGATGCTTATATGGCATTGAGTATACCATCTATATTCTCTCCCTATGTGAGACTGGAGCTTCTGAAGTGGGATCCACTACATGAAGATGCAGACTTTATTGATATGGCGTGGTAAGTACCTTCATAAACAATTGATGTAATTTTTTGGCATAGAAAAATCATTGATGTAATTTTTTGGCATGGAAAAATCATTGTACAATCGCATAGGTATAATAGTCAGAAAATTGAGGTATCTTGCTCATTTTCACCTAATTTGATGGGTTATCAATTTTGGCTAACCACTTTGCCTATATCTGCACTAGCTGCTACTTGTCTAACGCTTTTTAGTATCTCAAAAAATTAATATGTAATTATGTTAACAAATCTCTTCTAGTCCTTCTCTCTTCTGAAGGTGTCCGTTGACATCACAAAGATTGTTTGCCATGCTATTATGATACTTGATAATTAGTGGTTTTTGGATTGATTATGTTTTCCCAAAGAGTTCTCTTTAGAGTCAAGTGATGGTAGTGCTGAATCCTAATTATGTGAGTTGATAACATTTCATATTTTTCTATCCCACATGTTTATGTAATTTCGGTGTATTCCAGGCATTCCGTGCTATTTGCTTATGGTGTACCTGGAAACGAAAATAGAAATGGAAGGGATGATTCTGAGGCTGACTCTGATGCAAATCTTATTCCTGTATTGGTCGATAAACTTGCAATCCCTATTCTGCACCATCAATTAAGTTCTTGTTGGGACACGCTTAGTACCCTTGAAACAACCAATGCTGTATCTGCTATGAACTTGGTCGTGAGATATGTAGATCACTCCAGCTCGGCTCTTGGGGACTTGGTAGCTGTGCTCCGTGATCGTCTGACTAATGCTGTAGCTGATCTGATGGTGACGCTTAGTTTGAATTCATATTATGTATTTGTGAGACTATCAATTAAATTCTTTTTTTAGACGATTTATTCCTCTGATTTATAATTAATAGGTCCCAACATGGAGCCCAGTCGAAATGAACACTGTATCAAATGCAGCTCGAGTTGCAGCATATAGGTTTGGTACGGCGGTTCGGTTGATGAGAAACTTATGCTTGTGGAATAAAATTCTTTCTATGCATGTGCTGGAGAAGATTGCTCTCGATGAACTTTTGTGTGGCAAGATTCTTCCGCATCTTCACGTCATACATTCTAATATTCATGATGCAATCTTCCGAACTGAGAGAGTCATTGCTTCAATGAATGGCGTTTGGACGGGTCCAAGTGTTGCAGGGGATCGGAGGTATGATAAATACGGTTTACTCAGAGTTGCTTGAAGGCTTTTTCCAATTTGTTAGACTGGATAATTTCTCGAGATTGTCCGTTTTTATAAACTTTTTTGTTTTTGTTTTATTTGGCATTGTAGTCGAAAGTTGCAGGCTTTGGTGGACTATTTGCTGCTGATTGGGAAAACACTAGAGAAAAAGTTCGTCTCCGGCAACATGGAAACGGAAACTGGTAAACTCGTTAGACGGTTGAGGAAAATGCTGGTGGAGCTGAATGAATACGACCATGCAAGAGCTTTATCAAGAACGTTTAATCTCAAAGAGGCACTCTGATCTGATTATCAAGTTCTATACAGTTTAACAATAGTATACTTGTATCAAGCACGCTCAACCGAGCTCGTTGACACGAGCGTATTAATGGTTTTTCTTGAATTTATTCTAACTGATGTGCAGATGTTCTTGTTTGGAAGCAGTTTCATGATTTTATTTGATTTGGCTGTGGTGCTCTATTGGCCAAGAAGGGATGGGATGGTTACGAAAAATTGTTCAATCTCAATTTCAGGATCACGAGATGGATAGAGTAATATCATTACTTGGTGAAATAAGCCCAGGTAATATAAATTCTTTGAAGATAATGATTTTCCTTAATAATTATGTGGCAGTATGTATTAATGCTTTTTAATAACCTTTTTGAACATAAGTGTATATTTTTATCGGCTTCAAGATGAATTATGATGTTTATATTAATTTGAAAAATATAAATGTAGAATGAAGTGTTTCGCATGTTATAGTTGAAGGGCAAAATTTCAGTCCATATTATATCTATTAATATATGTTAGACCCTTTATATTAAATATTTCGGTGTGAAACACTTTAAAAAAACCAAAACAGTCCCTTAAATTCTTTGCATGATTTTCCTTCCTTCATTGCCGATTGTTATGATCTTGATTTTTCCGGTTAGGAACATGATAAACGGGAACAAGAGTCTCAACAAACATGTCATTATCAAAGTTTAGAAAATATTAGCAATCCGGTAACGACTAAAAGTAAAACTAGGGTGGTCTCTCGTCCGATAGACAGAGATATTGTCATCAAACATTTCGAAAAGATGACGTTTCGCTCTAGTGATATGCAAGCCAAATACAAATATTGATTGAAAACTTAAAAAAAAATTGCCACAAAGAGGTGGTGATAGAATTTTGACGCGACACATGAAGAAAAATCATCCAGTATAATTGGTGTTGGTTGTTCTTAAACTCAAATTTGGGTATTCTCTTCTCAATCAGGCAACGATTTTCAATTTTTAAATTTTGACGAAGCTAAATTTAGAGAAGAAACGGTTAAATTTTATACAGTTGAACAATTTTGTCTTAGTTTAGTGATAAATTTTGTTTAGAAAATTAGATTTCAACAAGTGCAAATCTTTCTATTAGATTTATCACACGAAATACTTTCAAATGCGGACTTAAAAAATTAGTCGTTGATAAAAAAAAAAGATTTAATTAAAGAATTTGTTAGTTTAAATAATAAAATTTCTTTGTGTTCGGATATTTGAAGTGATCATTGAAAAAGTTGCTCATATATTGGTATTACATATTGTTGGGTGCAATAATTGTCTCTGCTTAGTAGAGCGATCGAACCGTGGTGCTTGAGCTACTGTGCAGTTTAAAAGATTTGAATTGCACCATTACTACTAGTTATAACTTTTGGTAAAGCGGCAAACGCTCAGTTCTACACATATCATTGGATTGATAATTTCTGAAACATTAAAAAAAATTGCTTACATATAGAAGTTTTTTTGGCGAAACACACCGAGTACAAAAAATTTCTCAACTTAATATTTGTTATTTTAGAAGAATGCGGTTTAACTTATGAAGTTTTTCAATTTCTTTGATAATACCAGTTCAAATACTTCTAGTATCACTGAGTATATTGAAATATTTAAACCATCACTAGAAATTTTTAATTAGGTGCACATTGTTGAAAAATAATTTAAAATGTGTGTATTGAATATTTGAATGTTGAAAATAAGAGTTGTAAATATTGAAAATTAGTGTGTGATGATGTAGGTGATTATGAATTTTATTGTTGGATTATGTGTAAAGAAACTCTATAAATAGATCTCTCATTTGTAAAGAAAATCACAATTGAGTAGAGAGAAAAATATTATAAAGTGTGTAGTTTGGTAAATTTTGAGAGTTTGAGATTTTTACTTTTTACCATAAATTTTTACTTTTTCACAACACGTTATCAGCACGAAGCTCTAAAAGTCCTACATACTTTTCCAAGCTCCAAACAGAAGAAAAAGGTAACAAAATTCAAATATGGAAAATGCTATGAGCAAAGCTGAAGTTTGCATACCCGATAGTGGTACAACGCACACTATCCTCCGAGTTAAAAGATATTTCTTGGAACTAAAACCAACAAAAACAACGGTGAATACAATATCAGGTCCTGTAGACTTGATTAAAGGATGTGGTAAAGCACAATTTTGTTACCTAATGGTACAAAATTTTTGATCAATGATGCTTTATATTCACCACAATCGAAAATAAATTTGTTGAGTTTTAATGATATATATTCTCATGGGTATGACACTCAAACAATGAATGAAGGGAATGAGAAATATATGTGTCTTATCACATATAAATCAGGAAAGAAATATGTGATTGAAAAACTACCAATGCTCCCTACTGGATTGCATTATACACATATAAGTCTCATTGAATCAAACATGGCAGTTGATAATTCTTCGATATTAACCAATTGGCATGATCGATTGGGACATCCTGGTTCAACAATGATGCGAAGAATTATAGAAAATACACATGGTCATACACTGAAAGACCAGAAGATCTTTCAGAATAATAAGTTTCAATGTAAAGCATGTTCTCTTGGAAAACTTATTATAAGACCATCACCAGTCAAAATCCAAACTGAATCACCAATGTTTTTTGAACGTATTCAGGGTGATATTTGTGGACCAATCCATCCACCATGTGGACTATTCAGATACTTTATGGTATTGATTGATGCCTCCAGCAGATGGTCACATGTATGTTTATTGTCAACTCGAAATGTTGCATTTGCAAGATTACTTGCTCAAATAATAAAATTGAGGAATCAATTTCCCGATTATACAATCAAGAAAATTAGACTTGATAATGCTGGTGAATTTACTTCCCAGACTTTCAATGATTATCGTATGTCTATGGGAATCATTGTTGAGCATCCTGTTGCTCATGTACATACACAGAATGGATTGGCCGAATCATTGATTAAACGTCTGCAAATGATTGCTAGACCAATGATTATGAAAACAAAGCTCCCTATTTCTATATGGGGACATGCAATTTTACATGCTGCTTCATTAATTCGCATCAAACCAAGTGCATATCATAAATACTTCCCATTGTAGCTTGCATTTGGTAAAGAACCAGACATTTCTCATTTGAGAATTTTTGTATGTATGGTGTATGTGCCTATTGCCTCAAAGAAAGGTTGGAATTTATATCGGTTATGATAGTCCATCAATCATTTGATATCTTGAACCTCAGACAGGCGACGTGTTAACAGCACGTTTTGCTGATTGTCATTTTAATGAGGAAATCTTCCCAATGTTAGGGGGAGAACAGAAACATACCGAAAAAGGAAATTACATGGTATGTATCATCATTGTTACATCTGGATCCAAGAACAAAACAATGTGAAAAATATGTACAACAAATTGTACACTTGCAAAGAATAGCAAATCAAATACCAGATGCATTTGCAGACACAAAAGGGGTAATTAAATCATATATACATGCTGCAAATGCCCCTGCTCGAATTGAAATTCCAAAGAAACAAATGGAACATACTCATGATGTCATTAAACGCCTGAAGCGTGGAAGGCCAGTCGGTTTCAAGGATAAAAATCCTCGAAAAAGAAAATTCATAGAGAAACACGATGATCACAAAATAAAGAATGATGTTTCTGAAGAAACAGATGATGATCACAAAATAGAGAATGGTGTTCCTGAAGAAACACATGATGATGAAAATGTTCTGTCAGAACCACAAACTGACGAGAATCATGAAATCTCTATCAATTACATTAATACTGGAAAAATATGGAACCGAAAAGATATAGAAGAAATTGATGATATATTTTCTTATAATGTGGCAATCGACATCATAAATGATAATGAAGATCATGAACCAAAATCTTTTGGTGAATGTAAAAATCGGCAGGATTGGATAAAATGGAAAGATGTCATCCAGGTTGAATTGGATTCGCTAAATAAACGTAATGTTTTTGGACCTATAGTCCTTACACCTAAAGGTGTAAAACCTGTTGGATACAAATGAGTTTTTATTCGAAAGTGAAATGAGAAAAATGAAATAGTAAGATATAAAGCTCGACTTGTTGCACAAGGTTTTTCTCAAAGGCCTGGAATTGATTATGAAGAAACGTATTCTCCTGTGATGGATGCAATTAGGTTTCGGTATTTGATTAGCTTGGTAATATCTGAAAATTTAGAAATGCGTCTTATGGATGTTGTTACAGCTTACTTATATGGATCACTTGATAGTAATATATATATATATGAAAATCCCTGAAGGATTTAAGATGCCTGAAGCACAAAGTTCAAAACCCAGAGAATGTTTCTGTGAAATTACAAAGATCATTATATGGGTTAAAGCAATCCGGTCGAATGTGGTACAATCGACTAAGTGATCACTTGATGAAAAAGGGATATGTAAATAATTCAATATGCCTTTTTGTTTTCATTAAGAAAACAACATCCGGATGCGTAATTATTGCTGTATATGTTGATGATTTAAACATCATTGGAACGGATAAAGAAATTCAAGAAGTTGTGTCATACTTGAAGGAAGAATTTGAAATGAAGGATCTTGGAAAAACCAAGTATTATCTGGGTTTACAAATTGAACAAAAAGAGTGTGGAATGTTTGTTCACCAGACCAATTATACAGAAAAGATCCTTAAACGTTTTAATATGGATAAATCAAATCCTTTAAGTACTCCAATGGTTGTTAGATCATTAAACATAGAAAAGGATCCATTCCGTCCATGTGAAGATGATGAAGATATTCTTGGTCCAGAAGTACCATATCTAAGTGCTATCGGTGCCCTTATGTACCTTACAAATTCTACAAGGCCTGATATATCTTTTGCCGTGAATCTGTTGGCAAGATTTAGCACATATCCAACAAAGAGACACTGGAACGGAATTAAACATATATTCCGTTATCTACGAGGAACGACAGACTAGGGATTTTTGTATTCAAAAGATGCTAATCCAAGTATAATTGGTTATGCTGATGCTGGACACTTATCTGATCTACACAAGGCACGTTCCCAAACTGGATATGTATTTACTCGTGGAGGCACTGCAATATCTTGGCGTTCACAGAAACAAACGCTCGTAACAACTTCATCAAATCATGCGGAGATTATTGCACTACATGAAGCAAGTCGTGAATGTGTGTGGTTAAAATCAATGACCCAACATATCCAAATCTCATGCGGATTATCATTCGACGAGAAGCCTGTGATACTATGTGAAGATAATGCTGCATGTGTTGCTCAAATGAAAGAGGGATACATAAAAAGCGACAGAACTAAACATATTCCTCCTAAGTTCTTCGCTTTCACCAAGGAGCTAGAGAAGAATAAATGTATTGATGTTCGTCACATTCAATCAAGTGAAAACTCATCAGATCTCTTCACAAAGGCACTACTTACGACAATATTCAGAAAGCACATATATAATATTGGGATGCGCAATACCTACGACAATATTCAGAAAGCACATATATAATATTGGGATGCGCAATACCTACGACAATATTCACAAAGGCACTACCTACGACAATATTCAAAATAAATGTATTGATGTCCATCATGTTTTGTTGTCTTATAAATTCGACCAACTACAAATAGATTTATTTATTAAAAACATTATTTTGTACAAGTCAGATAAGAAAAAATATGAAACAAAAATCAACAACAAAATGCAAGGATTTTGGCTTCAAGATTATCGGAGAAAAGTCGACCAAAACTAAAAATTTGTAAATTTAATTTTCGTTATGTGAGTTGATATGATTTGGATTTTAGTCTTATAACTTGTCAAAATTTAATTTTCATCCAGCAAACGAAATTTTTTTTATTAGTTTTTATGTAGCAAAGAGATTTTTTTTGTTCTAGTCTTTTTTTGTGTGCAAGACCACTAAATCTACCTAATGTTATTTATTTGACGCAATCATATCCTCAGTAGCTTATGTTGCTTAGATAATTTTAATGTGCATAACATAGATTTTATTCTTGTCATACGAGTCATATAAGAGAAAATCAATATCATTAATGTCTTCCAACTAAAATATATTCTAAAAAATCATAGTTATTGGATGAAAATCAAAATTTAAAAAATAACATGACTAAAACAAAAAAAAAAAACAAATCAACTTACAAGTCTGAAATTTCAATTTTTCTTAAGAAAAAATATAGGTTACACCACAACATTTGAATATACATGCTCGTGTGGCGTCACACCCTATTCATGTAATATCAAGATTCAAGAGCAACACGAGACTAGAATAATCAAGTACTTTTGCAATCTTTATCTTCTGTTCTCAAAAATATTCTTCAATATAAAATTTTATTTATTATTATTATATAATAGGCAAAAACTTGTGTGAGACGATCTCACGGGTTGTATTTTGTGAGACGGATCTTTATTTGGATAATCCACGAAAAAATATTATAACGTTTGGTTGGGGTGATTGGGTAGGATAGATAATTTTATCCTACTCTATCCGGTGTTTGGTTGGGGTGATTATTTAACCAAGTCAATCCCTCCTATGAATGATTAGGTTATATTAGGTAGGTTAAAATAATACCTCCTCACCCCCTAGGATTATTTATCCCACTCTTAATACCTCCTATTTTTCCAATTTTACCCTTCTCCTAAATTCAAAATCACCACCACTTCCCGCCTAAAATCAAACTTACCACCACTTCCCGCCACCGACTGCCGCCTCCACAACCGCCGCCGGCCAACCACCGGTCGACCGCCGACGGACCGCCAACCGCGGCCGAGCACCGGCCGACAGGCGATGGACCGCCGGCCGACAGCTGTTTAGCGACAGTTTGTAAAAAACCGTCGCAAATAGCGACGGTTTTTTTTCAAACCGCCGCTAAATGTCAAATTTTTTAGTAAGCAAAATAATTCAAAACCAGATCGGCGACGGTTTCTCAAAAACCGTCGCTAATAGCGACGGATTTTTTTCCGGAAACTGCCACCATTTCCGACCGGCCGCCGCCGTCGCGAAGGGGAAGGGCAATTTCGTCTTTTCATCCAAAAATTCAAACTTATCCTACACTTAAAAATCTTACCAAACATAATATTATTTTACACCATATATTACAATCCTACCAAAATCATTTTCTTTATCCTTTACGTACTAATCATTAGTTTATCCTATCCTTCCTATCCTTCCAACCAAACGCAGCCTAAGAGTATTACTTTTTATTGTGAATATGGGTAAGGTTGACCCGTCTCACAGATTGTGATCCGTGAGACGGTCTCACATGAGACCTATTTTATATAATATGAATTGTTTTTTTAATCCTATAATATGTATTGCTGAAAAATACACATACCGACACGCTTTATTTTATTTACTATTACGAAATTTACCAAGCACAAGTTGGTCTCAAGCAGAGAATGTATGTGATGTGTTCCAATCCAATTACAATTATCATCTTTTGTTCATGATATATCAAATCATTCCAATAGCAAAGATCTCATCATATGGCACTCCGTATTCGATCTGCCCTATCGATAAAAGAAGACGACCCTTTTTGTCACACGCACGGCTCCATTTTGGTCCCCATTTTCTACACCAGCACTATCGGTCGGCACTATTAATTTTGTTAGTCGACTTTATTTAAATTATCACCACTATTCCGAGGTAATATGGGTTCTTGATGACATCAGTATCAGGCTGTCATGACGTATTTTCAAGCCTAAACAGTGCTCAAGCACTTGGCTTCCAAGTTCCCGGTTTTATGCCCTATAATATAATTAGTGACATTTTAGGTATCAGTCAATACCTTCTTAAAAGTACAAATAATACAACAGATAATAAAGGCTGTACATGGCAGGTACAGCATATACACAAAAACTGCAAATTTAATCTCGACTTCAAAGCAACTACTAACTATCGGCCAGACTTCACACGGATTATTTGTGTCAATCCTACATCTCCAAGTGAACCAAACAATTTATAATCCACAGCTGGGTGGGGTGGGGTGGGGTTCAACGGCTGGTAAACTTACCAGGAGGACCCTGAGCCCATGATGATGGCTTGAATCCTCCAACTAACAATTTTGACACGGATGACGCATTTATCTTCCTCCTTTTAGCTTCCAGCTCCAAGCGTCTTTTATCAGACTCCGAAGAACTGGATGGTCCAGAAAAAATTGAGGCGGCTTGAATTAGTGCCCTTTTGTTTTTTCTATTCTTTTCAAACTTGGTAGCAAATTTAACACGTGATGCAGCCGCGGCATCCTCTTCAGAACGAGGAAGAAGTCTTAAACCAAATCCGGATTTCCTAGAACTAGCTTCTTCTTCAGCCACTCTTTTCTTTTGATCCCTAAGTTTGGCTCGCAGTGATTTGTTCAAGGAATAATCGTCTGAATGCATGGCATCTGAAACTCGCTGAAGACGCACCAGTACTGGCTCAGCTTCTTTCTTCTTCTTCATATCTTTCTCCTGGTGCTCCAGACGGTAAAAGGGATCTGCCAGCTTGTTCTTATCTGAAACCGACAATAAGGTTATGTTTTTATGACATACGAGATTGATTTGTTTATCAAAGAAAACTAACCATCTTCCACTGGCAGCACCAAAGTTTCAGCATCTTCAGCATCATATTCCTCGATCTTTTTTCGAGCTCCACTAATAATCACATACTCGCAACTTTTCGGATCTGTTTGAATGACAATCTCATGTCTGCAGCATGCAGACTTCATTGAAAAGCTCCATATCTGGAAACAGCATAGATGACTATAACCATCCACAGCAACAATGCACGAAAACTAGTTGAGCATTTGTGTTAAACAACAGTATACCTTTGTAGAATAATAATTTCCCACTTGTTTTTTCTCAGCATTGAACCGCACACCTTTTGCAATCATGGACTCACATCCACCACACCATATATTAAAAGGCATCTCAAACCTGTAAAATCAAGAGCATAAGTTATGAATTCATCATCCTAAGCATCTTAAACACACTATAGATATCACAACACACTTTCAATCATTGTGTCAATTGCAAGACACAATTATTCCTTTAGTGCATGATTGATGAGATGCACAATCATTTGTTATTGGTTTCAACTCGGACGCTTTCATCGATGATATAATAATTACCATTACAAGTCACGAGTCTCTTCACCGCCAATATAATTGTGACAGACACAATACACAGTTCATTTTTAAATTGATAAAATTGTGATATGAATATGCTTACGCCAGTCACAGGAAATTAAATTGTGTCAGACCAACTGCCCCATGAAGTATCAAAAAACTCTTTTGCCTGTATGGAGGGAAGCTGGTCTACATTGCCCTCATCGAAACAAACTAAAATTTACATGACAATGTCTGTCCACGAAACAAGCTAGTGCATTCCATGGAAATTCCAATCTCTAAACAGTTCTCATAATCAATGAGACATTTGGCCATAAATTTTCATGGTATCATTTCATCGTTTTTGTATCACCCAGGAGCATCTTTCAAAATGGACTAAAAGCTGATTGTTCAGCTCTACTGTGAAAATTCCCAAAGGGAATCCTAATCCAAAAAATGCCACGGTACATTTCTCTTGTCGAGCAATTGCGATTAAACAAAAAAAATTACAAGAATTTTTCTATAGGCCAGTTCCTCAGAAAAAAAAACAAAATAACAAGAAACTAATCACTAAACTTGCCTAACGCATTACCTTATTATCAAGATGCCTTGATCGATTTTTCTTGCTCTCTCCCTCAAAGCATGTTGACCATGAAATTTGTTCAGCCCACCCTGAAGAGATGAGCGTATAAAAATATGGAATATATGTACATACTAATCATGACAATCAATTAAACGAATTACACTACACAGTACCTTTTTTGGATCCCATTCCGGTGGGTAGTAAAAATTATCTGCCCTTGCAGCTGCAAGAGATGACTGCAGAAACCAAACGAATTCACTTTCAATCACTTGATAAACAAAAGTTTAAGCAAAACCAAATCCTAGAGAATAAATCAAGTGGAATAACATATAAAGAAGTAAATTAAGGCAAATAACAATTTATAACTCCTTGTAAACGTGGAAAATATATAAAACAATCGGTGCTTGTAGGCAAGATGTTCAAACAAAATTCAAGATAGAATATTTTTAGTAAAGAACGAATTTGCAGAAGCTCATCTTATTTATAATCAATAGAAATCCAATTCAAATTTCATTCCTGTAATCTGAACATTCATTGCAAAATCGTTCACTTTTCACAAATCAAACGTATTATTTCCATAAATCCCCAGACAAATTTTTAAAAAAAGTACAACAAGCATAGAGGGATATATAGAACCAGAAGGCTGACAAGGAAACTGAGCCTCCTCCAGAGTCCCATCCCCCCAAAATAACATCAATTTTTCTATTTTCATGAAAATTTCACCTAGAATTATTTCAACCTCTAAGTCAGTTTTAGGTCATTTTCATGTCTCAAACCCTATTCAACTCAAACTCTGGAGAAGCAATTAATTCAACGATTATCTCATAAGAGTGGCTAATGTTTCCACCATCCTTCAAACCAGCCAACAAATCGGGGTAAAAACATCTAAAACAAAGTTCAAACCGAGAATTCAATTCATACATAACCGCACAAATCATAAATCCTGATCCAGCAATAAAACCATTAAGTAAACCAAAAAAGAAATAAATTACGCACCATTTTGTGATAGTCACTCTCTTTTTCCGATCTGATTTGAAGAAGGCGAGCTGTTGATTTCTAGTTTTCCGCGAAGGTCTCGATAATATTATGCGAGGGATTCCGAGTGGGGAGAATTTAATCATTGCTGAAAAAGTAGATGCCGCGACGTCGTTCGATTAGTGGCCTCTCGACCCAGGCCCAATCCAAATTCTATTGGGCTATTATGTAATTTTAGGATGTACAACTTACTACACATGGTCGATGTTGAACCCAAATTACCGAGGACAATTTCGGCCTGGCCTATTCGAGTAAAATGCTAAACCCATCCAAAACCAAGACTTCAAATGGACTTGTGTTACGGACTTGGGCCCATTGTTATGAGATGAGCCAGGGTCCGAGAATAATTTTTTTTTATTTATATATAAATACTGTTGTTAAAAAAGATTGAAAAATTAAAAATCAAAATTCAAATTTTCTAAGTGTTAATATTTTTTTAAAAAAAATATTTTAAATAATTTTAATTTTTCATACTATAAAAAACTAAAAGAAATAAATGTATTTTAGAGATTATAACAAACATAACAAGATACTAATTTGTCGGGGTAATATTAATAAGCAAAAACTCGTGTGAGACGGTCTCACGTGTCGTATTTTGTGAGACGGATATCTTATTTGGGTCATCTGTGAAAAAATATTACTTTTTATGCTAAGAGTATTACTTTTTATTGTGAATATCGGTATAGTTGACTCGTCTCACAGATAAAGATTAATGAAACGTCTCACAAGAGACCTACTCATATTAATATTGGATCAGATCAACTATAAACTCTTCCAATTCGCAACTCAAGTTTGAGTAAATTAATATTACAAGAAAAGCATGAAAATACCCTTTAAAAAAATTTAGTTTGGGCTTAGCTTAAGCTAAGTGATAAAAAAATACTAATTAAATATTAATATATGTGAGATCGATATTTGGACTCGTCAATCATTTACTATAACTTGATCTAGTCTCATTTCTAGATTTATTTTTAACCGAAAGCGTAAGTCAAGCTTTCGTCGACAAGTTTTAACTTTGACTAAGTATAACATCACGATAATCTAATTGATTACTACAAGCCGTATTTTTCTGGTTAAAATATGTAAAAAACTAACACAAAAATATGGAAGCAAATTTTAAAACATCATTGTATGAGGGCAATTGTAAACTCCAAAGTAAGGTCAACCGTTTCACGTAATATTAAATGTTTCACGTAATATTAAATATTGCATGGACAATTAAGCAAAGTCGCTAGACACGGTAGTCTTTATTTATGTCGATGTATTTTGTTGAAATATTCAAATACTTGACAATTTGAAAGACTATATTTTTAATAATTGACTTCAACTTTTAAAGATCAATGATTATTTATATGGCTTACAAATCCGACAACTAAAACCCCAACATTCATCGAATTTTGATAAATATATCGATGTAATGTTGAAGACAGGGTTTTAAATTTACCCGAGTTATTATTTTTTTTAATGATGTAATGGTGAAGATAGGGTTTTATCATATCAAATAGGTAGTGTCACCTCAATTGTGGACACAGAGGTAGATATGATTGACATACAACACATCAAAATTGTACTATATATAGAGTTTTGGGTTTATTTCATCCCACCCATGTGGGCATTGCCTCCATGATAGGATGGATGACCAAGATTTGTCCATGCATATATATGATCCACTTTTTTTTTGGAATTGTATGTGTGGCAAGATCTTATCCGTGGAAATGAAGTGAGTGTAGTGAGTGCCCACATAGGTAGGATCTCATCTACCAGAGTTTTGATATGCTTACCCACCGTGTCTACCTCTGTGCCACCAATGACTTATCTATTGGATGTAAATTTGGATATATTTCATCATATCCAATAGATGAGTGATACATCATTGATGGGTAATGAGATGAGCCAAATTCAAATCTACAACGAAAATATATATTTTTGGCATAAGGTCATGTCGGAGATCCGTCATATAAAATTGATTCATGCGACAATCTCATAGGAGTTTTTTTGTATTTATATAGATGTAATATGGTGTTCATTTAAGTACATAAATTGGTCGAAGTTATTGATACCTACGAACACGATTCAGTATGCCTGATTGAAAGAAAATGAGACCTCAAAAATTTGCAAACCATTGATTTTAAAAAAATGGAAATTGTACAGCGCAAGTCAACGCAGAACAGGTAGTCAAACATGTCGATCTTATGAGGAAGTCAAACATTCATATATCCAATCTTCACAATTGTATATATCGTTTTTATTTGAGAAACATGTAAATGTCTTGGACTTGGTCACTGCAGTTGACTCAAATTGGTCTAGTATAATTTTATTTTATTTTTTTAAAAAATAGAGTTTTATGTATATCTTATATATATAATTGTTACATCCTACATTAAAATAAAAAATAAACCTATTCTTAATAATTTAATAGTTCTATTTATACTGCGAAAAAAATTTAAAAGATACAAGGTTTGTTTGACTTACAAATTATAGTACATAATATGAAACACGAACATGCATGATTTCGGTTTAGGAGTAAAGAAATGGTATATTCCCGAAGAGGCGTTGGCTTTTCATCACCTAAAAAAGTTGAAATTAAATTCAACAAATCATGTTTCATTCTCTAAAAATATTTATTATTATATTTAGCATAATCAATAAAATATTAAAAATATGAATGTAGGGTTTAATATAGAACCCAATAATAATAATAATAATAATAACTAATATTTCTTCACAAAATTGATATGCAAGACAATCTATATAAGTTTTGATGATTTATTATTTTGTTATAATTGTGCGCCTTGATGACTAGTAATGTATAAGATATATAGATATAATAAAAAAAAAACCCCATTAAAACAATTGAAGCGAGCCAAGTTGACATTTAACTTGATAATCCAGTTGACAAGTTGATGAGCAGCAAATACAACAGAGACTTGACAAATCCGATAAATGTAATATATACCAAGAAAGTAGAATCGTTGAAGTTGTCTGTCTCACACTCCCACCTCTCAACTGCACCCTGCAATTTATATACATGGAAATCAATTCTCTGACCCCTATATATCTATGAACACCAAACCATTTCCATTTCAATTAAGGCAATCTCAATTCCCAAAACAACAAAAACACACAAAAAAATGGTTCGTCCAATCCCAATCTCAATCCCAATCCATATAAGTGATACTTTCTCCTCCATCCCTCTAGCAATAGGACTGTTTGTCTCAGCGTCACTCCTAGTCGCCCTCTGTGCAAAGCATGCAAGACAAATCCCAAGAAAGTATGCTTCCAAAACGACTCATGAGCCGAACACGCCCCTTAAGTCGCCGTTAGTATTACCTAAGCAACTGAAAACAAGTCTCGGCAGCATGGCGATCATGTCTTTAGTTCATGGCAAGAAATCAAGGCCGGACTCCGGTGCCGGGAAAGAAGAGATCGGGGTTTGGCAGAAGGCGATATTGATGGGGGAGAAATGCCAGCCGCCGGAGTTTTCGGGGGCGATCTACTATGATTATGATGGGAATAGGGTCCCGGAGATGCCTAAGTCACCGAGAGCTGGCCCGTTGAGAGGTTTTACTTTTCTTGTGGAGAAAAAGGATCATTTGGATGTCTAATGAATGGGTCAAATCAAATGTATATGTCTTTCTTTGGTTTGATATGAAAATTTTCCTGTTTTTCTCCATTTTTTTTTCAATTTTTAATAAGTTATAATTATAATTTATAATGATTTGGTTTAAATAAATATAAGTTGAAGTCAGAGACAATTTATAAGTATACAGTAAAACAGTTTCAAAAAAAATATGAAAAACATATTTCATCTATTACTATCTATTAATCTAATAGAAACAAAAATATTAGTCTGTTTTTTGATTTCCCAAGTTTGCCCCTTATTTTATATCACAATTACATTTTTCTTTTTATTTTTTTATTTCAAAAAACATTTTTTTTATTTTTTTTTAAATTACAACTATTCAAATAGCACTTTAGTCCCTCGATAATTTGTCAAATTTCACTTTAGTCCATAGATAATTATAAAAAAACTGTACATACACGCACCACGTGTGCAAAGTATCTAGTTAGAATTAAGGTTGGGATAGTATACATAGGGCATCTTTTATAATATGGTTAATTCTGTGGCTTTTCATCTATTGAACAAGGTTTCACATTTTCTTCAAAATAAATTTTTCTCCAATATTTGACATTGTACGATGCTATGAAATCTATTTCTACGCAGCTCCTGCATGATAAAGTAGCATAAAGCTTTCGAAGTTTTCCAAATATACTTTTTAAAAATTAAATTAGGTTGGATTGATTGATTTCAAATGTATTTCTATTATTTAGAAAACTAAGACTATAAATTTTAAATTTACTGCTTACATGTTTATATAACAAATCAAGTAATTTATGATGAATTTTTAAGTTGCATGATTTGTAATTTATATTACTTTGTATTGCTAACATGTAAATGAGTAAGATAAAAAAGTTCTGAATTTAAAATTTGATTATTGTTTTATTATAAATAATAAAATTATAATCGAAATTTATAGATTATAAATATATATATATATATATATATATATATATATATATATATATATATATATATATATATAATAAACAATTATGATTTTTTTAAGCATATCAAGATCGTGTCAAGACATGTTAAAATTATTACATTTTTAGTAGCTTTCAAACGATGTAATTACTCTACAACAAAAAAATTACTCCAAGGAATTTTCAAGAGTAATTTAAAATTGATGCCTGATTCCCCTCAATTTCAAATTACCAAAACATAACTGGAAGCAAATATAAATGGATCGCCTCGAAATACAAAATTTCTCGAACTTTATGTAATATTTTCTTAAAAGATTTTAGTACATTTACACGAAAGACCTTTCCATCATTGTTTCTCCACAAATACATACATACAACGAGAGTGGCCAAGATTCTATATCCATCATAGCAAGTATCAAATCAACATTTATCCCGGTAGACAAGATTAACCTTCGGGTTTCGAATCCTCATTACTAACACATGCTTTACTACTCTAGGTATGCAAACCTCGATCACGACCCCTAGCCGTGTAGCCGTATCCACCATAACCTCTTCCACCATAGTAAGAGCCACGAAACCGACCACTACCACCTCCCTGAACAGAGCCACGACAACCCCGATACCTTGAAAAATCTCCTAATGTCTGCATTCCAAAAATGCATTGCCCAATCTTAAAAACCGATGGTAGGAAACCAAGGGCAAATAGAGCTAAACAACCCAAGATTATGACAAACCCATTCGAGAGAGTTGGAAAACCAGTATTCACACTCAGTTTTTAGGGTGAAGAAGGTATAAAGTAAAAAAAAAGTATTAGAACAAATAGGAGAGACCTCGGAATCCAACTTCGTTTGTTCCGAATATCTAGTCCTTCCATAATTAGGGTTATTGTCCAGAGCATTACAAGAAAGGGAATCAAAAAAATCATTCTTCTTATAAACAGGCTGCAAGCACACAAAGATAATAAGAGTGTTAACCTAAAATTTTGTTCCAAATGTAGAGACTGATCAGATAACAATCAAGAATGAAAATAACCTTGATGGCTTGATCTCAATCTTTGACAGTTCAGTATCATACTCGTCCGGCGAATCATATTCATCACTTCCACTTTCATTTAACACTTTATATTTAGATTGTGATTGATTGCATTTTCCCAAATGACCCCACACTTTGTCCTTGATAAATTTCTCGTTCACTGCCATAAAATCAAATTCTTCGGTAAACTTTCTCACAGGGCGTGCAATGTGGTAGTTTGTCTGCATACCCTTTGTTAGCCAGAGAAAAGCTGCACGTGTTGAGAAGTAAATAGTAATTATACATAATCAAGTATGTATTTGTATGGCAAAAAAGATACAACCAATTACTTCTAAAATCATTGTCATAAAATTAATAAACATAGATATAAATTTATTCAAGCACAAATGATCATTCTTGGAGAAATTGGTAATTTATAAAATAGTACAAAGTCCTCAAAAATTACCCCAGATCCTTGTCCGCCAGGCCCTCCGTAGTTGTTACTCAATGGACGACCACCATCAATTGGCGAAAAAGAAAAAACGCAAACAATACATAATTAACCAAACCACATTTTATCAGTTTCCCAATCCAAATTGTCAACAGCAAATAGAAAATGAGGTGCTACAAGCTTCAAATATTTTGCACATTAGGACAGTTTGTCGTCCCAGAGACCGAGGGATTGAAAAATTAAGGCCACTGTTCTGATTTTGCTACTTAATGGAGGATTATCTGGTTGTCAGTTGATCGATCACTACTGCACATTCCACTAACTTTCCCAAAAATTGTGCTTGCAATTTTCCGAAAACATTTTAAATTTGCCTAATGGTAGAATTTCCATTTGAGGAACAATAACCAAATTTAAGTATAAATTTCTGTTAAAAATTTTAGTTGATTCAAGACCAAAACCCTAAGTACAGTTTCAAAAAGTTTTACAGATAACGGGAATCCATTGGATACTTGTTTCCATTATCCTTTTCACCACAACCCTATGTTTACCAACTTAACCATTCCACCTTCACTCTTCATAACGTCCAACTTGTCCGATATATGCCCTTACATATACCCACTCACACAACATCAGCCCACAGACTTTAAATAAGGATTTCAATCTCACTACTCCCCCCAAAAAATCTCTGAGTGACCTTTTGAGTACAGAGGATGTGGGCAAGGAAAAAGGGCAGACAGGGGAGGGAAGATGTGAAATATGTTTTTCCTTTATTTTTTATTGTATCGCATTGGGTAAATATAATGAGGTGTAAGAATAATATTATATCAATAAAAAAATATGTTGATCAAGGATCACATCGCAGAAAGTTGAAAAGAAATGTCAAATTCAATTGTAGTGGGTCTTCATAAAATTATACTTTTGAACAAAACAGACTAGAACCCTAAACTTATTTCAAATGTGATCAACCATCATGAAGTATTCAATTTTATACGACTTTTAACCCCAAAAGCTAGTAACAGAGTTTGGTAAAATTCAGTTGGGACCCTAGTAGACACTCATCATTCATAGCATTCAATTCAATCTTAAAGGATGATTTAAGAAGATACAGAAATAATGAAAATAAATGTCTGCTTGTTGATATATTTAAAGAGAACAACCTTGAGAGCTCGAGTATTTGGTAGTAAAGGTAGTATAGGCAGTTGAGCTTCCGTAAACCTTGAGAGCTCGAGTATTTGTAGTAAAGGTAGTATAGGCAGTAGTGAAGGCTGTGGTAAAACCTGAACTACTTTCACATCTTTCTGACTAGTTAGTAAAGTTTGAGGTGGAGAAACAATGCTTTGTCCAGATTTCTGTAGCGGCCCTGGAGTTATATGTGAAGGTGTCGAAGTTTCTGCAAAAAGAGAACCAGATGCCAAAGCAACAGATGTTAAGGGTTGAGAAATTGTCAGATGGGTCAAGGGAACAGGGCCAGGTATTGTGGGCTTGTTAGCTACTGAAGAGATACCAGCACCAGGGCCAGGAATCATGGGCTTGTTAGCAACTGAAGATAGACCTGCATTATCAAGAGCTAAACCAGAGAAAGGAGACAAAATTTGCAAATTAGAGGTCAGTGTTGATGTAGGCATAGCAGAGATAGGATCTTTATTTGGCAATAGATTACTCATTTTTCTGGTGTAGGCGGCACGGGATGCAAAGGGTGAACATTCAAAGACAAGGATGAAGGTAAAGAAGTAGAGATTAAAGTAGCAGCAATGATATTCCAGAAAATTAGAAGTGGGCAGGCTTGATGCTTCCATTGGCAAAGATGAACCAAAACTAGAAAATTGCATGGGTTGCATGGAGGGAGGAATAGCGAAGCTAGGAGGTGTTTGGAAAAAGGACTGCTGAGGCAGTTGAGGAAGCCCATTAAGTGCACCATAAAATCCCTGCCAATAAATTGGCCCAGCTAGCCCACTGCCACTTGCATTTGGGGCTCCAGGTTGATATAAAGGAAGACCACTTTGAAAAGTTGAACCAGGGAGTCCCCAACTGTGAAGAATGGGAACCAATATCAGCCAAAGATCCACTGGGACCTGAAGACAAGTTTGTGGATTGGGTTGTGGGACGAGTATATTGAGACTACACTGAACACAGAAAGTTAATATACAAATTTATTCTTCGATGCGTTACAACAAAAAACTTGTTACCACCCACCTGAATAATTGCAGGATCATTATTTATCGGAGGAGGAGTTTGAACTGGTGGAGAAGCTTTGACTTGTAAATCCGGTAGAATGAAAATGGCAGTTAAACTGTAAACTAACAGAAAAACTATAGAGTGAAGGAACGCCACTTCCAAAAAAGGATAAGAGGAAAGAAAATTCAAATGCTCAATGAAGATGGCATTGGTTAGAATGGATATCTTGATAAAATGCCATGTATGACAACCTATCAAACAGGTGCCAATGTGCAATAAGAAAACATGCATCCTTGGGTCCAATATCCAGGCAAAAGTTGAGTCCATGCCTTCTCGAAATGAAATACACTAGTAAATGATATTTTAGAATTTAGAGTTATTAATAGAAGTATGTATTCAACCAACAACTTAATTGCAATAAAACAAATATTTCTTCAGTGAACACGCAAATACAAAACCTATTAAATTCGATTACATTCAAACATACAATGTTTTCATTTGAGGTACGCTTAAAATGTTTCTAGAGCCTCCAAGACGCACGGAGACGTACACATGCTCTTCAGCTTAATTACATGTCACATCCTTTGTTATGTAAGTAACAGGTTCAAAAGTAATGATTTCTTAGTAACCAAATCAGGAGATATCCCACCAGGTAACTAGACCTAGTCCTCAAACGGGGTTGTGTAGCTAGTGAAAAGACTCAGCAATTCAAGACAAATAAAAAAAGCAGAAAAACAAAATAGATACCTTAATATCGCTTCCTCTAAACAGTATATAATCTTATGTTTTATACTTGGAGTAATCTATGGGCCATCCTATTCCGAACTTCTGTTCCAAATGATTCACTGCCAAGGGTATTGAGCACCAATAATTACATTTCAAGCACAGGTTATCATGGAAAATAAAAAATTGTTACATACAACCAGTTTCATATACAAAATCAATAATGTGAAATAGATAGACTAGATTAAAGGTATCATGTTAGACTATAAGCATAGTTCTCCCCAGACATGCCCAAGTTTACTATTATGGTAGCTTGACTGACTGAGGTGCTTAACTTACCTTTATCATGTTGGATTACAATCACAAATGTGCAATGTCGACTGACTGAGGTACTTGACACTCATTTAATCTCATAACTCAATCAATATGTAACGATGTATGTTAGTCCATTCTTCTTTTCAACTGATACTCAAATCAACAAAAGAAATGTTGTTGAAGTGGAGAACAACATTGACATATCTAACTTCGTAAAAGCTAAAGAATTCCAGTTTTTCAAAAGACAGTGGCCTAGCATGGGTAGCGCCACATGCCATATCCGTCTAAATTGTAAATCTCGATCATATATCTAATACAGTACAAATTCGTTTTGTGAAGAGAACTATCACGTTCAAATTTTCCTGCTAATTCCGTGAATAGAACCAATGATCACCATGAATATAAGTATATAACCAATAATTACCAATTCAATGCATCAACTTCACATTTCTTAGGCACTCAAGCTTTCGCGTTATTTCCGCTACAAAATATCAAAACTTCGATAACAAAGAGGTACAAGAACATATCTGTTATGACCAATACAAGAATCTTAATAGAAATGAACATAAAAGAACACAAATCAACTCATTCAAAACCGAACAAAAAAATCATGTCTTCTTAGTTTTTGAAAGTACACAAATATAAAAAGAGAAAAATTCACAGAATTTTGAGTACGGATTACCGAATAGATCAGCCACGAATCACGATCCTATTTCCAAAAATTCCAAGAAAGAGACAAAAACACTCAATATTACATTACAAATAATTAGACAAATATAAATACAGTTTACTGAATGATTGATCCTTCTCACCATTGCGTAATCCGATGCTGCACTCTTCGGTGTTGATGTTGTACAATATGCCTTCGTATCTGATCTCGCTCTTCGAAGTCAAGCTTATTAAGCTGCCGATATAGGAGTCCTCCGATGCCATGCCACGCCACCTGCATATCTACTGCTCGATTCCGCCGCCGCCGCCATCTTCTCCGACTGCTAAACGACAATATCAGATAACTTACTATTTAAAATTAATAATTATATACGCGTCTGGATCGAGAGAAATGGAGGAATTGTTAGTCAACAAGCGAGGGAGAGAAAGCTGTTGACCGTTTTAACTATATATATGCAGGCCTTGGCTAGTTTGGGCCTCAATTTGGGCTATCGATCAACATGAGTCCAATAACTGTTCGCCTGTAAATATTTGTACTCATATGTGATGAAGTCATTATATTAATTTTTTAAAAGAAAAAGGTTTTCTAATTAATTATTTATTTTTAAAAAATAATTGTTTTTTGTTTTTTGGTAAACATAAAAGAGCAAGGGGAAAAAATATTAAAGTGGCCCTAACATGCACGCATTTCGTGTAAATAAATATTAAATATCTCACCTCCATTTTTTGAGGACATTTTTTTAAAAAAAAACTATTGATCAAATTTGAATTAAAAAAGTAAATATGATCTCCATTTGACCAAAAATAATTGGTCCTGCGCTTAGGATAATTCTAATTTTAACAAATGAATGTCGTTGTTTTTTTTTAAAACATTCATTAATTTTAAATTTATTTTTCTATCAATTGAAACTAGGAGAGAATTACATTTTTGATCATATAATTTGATATATTTTAGATTTTAGTCGTGTAACTTATCGAATTTTGATTTACATCCGATAATTTGAACATTTTTTGTTTTAGTCTTTTATTTACCCGAAACCACTAAATTCATCACATATTAATTATTTAACATGGATTTTCTCTTACATAGTTCACGTGGCAAGAATAAAACATATATTACACACATTAAAATCCTACTTAAACAAAAATAAAGGAAAATAATAAATGTTTTTCTCACATTTTGAATTATTCGAGTCGTTTTGTTTTATTTTCCTCTCACTTCTTTGCTTAGACGAATTTTATATGAAATTATATTTTATTCTCATCACATGTTCCACATAAAGAGGCATTGGAGTTAAATAAATTCCATTCAATTGATTTAGTGGTTTCAGACGAAAGAGATAAAAAAAATTCAAGTTACTTGATGAAAATCAAACTTTAACAAGTTATATGACTAAAAACCAAAATAAACAAACTTATATTAAAATCGTAATTTTCCCTCTTAAAAGACATCAAGTCTGGTACCATATCTCTTAGGTTACAAAGAGCATTAATTACTATAGTGATAGGGACCATTTGTTTAATGTTGTTATGATCTAATCATGTCAACTTTGGAAAGATTTTACTTTCGAACAATTAGTGTGAACATCATAGAAGGTTTGATCGAGACGAAAAGAATTAGATGATGAATACGTTGATCTTTGGCGAACACAACTATATATGTAATATAAGATTTTAACTTTGTACATATATATGTATATATTTATTTGTACTTATATTACATAAGATGCTTGTACTAATAAATATTTTCCCAATTTTCAAATGATATTATATTGTAAGGAGAAAATGACAAATCGAGCGTGTTAGAGCTGGCAAAAAAAAAAATTTGATTTCGTGGTCCTAACCCATAAAACAAGAGCTTCCTAGCTAGCTACACCCATCCATTGTCCTTTACATTTTATTAATGTTTCGGTCCCCCTATAAATATAGAAAATGTACGTGCCTACGCAAATACACTAACAAATGAGATACACTAACAAATGAGAGCATTTTCTTTAATTATTTTAAAAATGATGGCACGAATTAATGAAAATTGTTAATTTAAGTGAAATTATTAGAAACCTTCCATAGGCACAAGTGTCGCTTGATATGTCCTTCTTACTCTTTTTTTATTATTATATTTCATAATTATTACGAGATATGCTGTTAGAGCACCGCTTCGTAGAGCAGCTCCGCCTGCAAGTAAGCTTCGAAGGAGAGAAATTCAAAGAGAAGTTATAGAACGTCAGGGAGGAAGAATTGAATTTAATTCAGGGAGCTGGCCCCTTTTCATTTATTTTCTGTATTTATAGGGGGACAATTGTCCCTTTCACTTTGACTTACAATAGCCAAGTTTTAAACGTGTTTTGCTTCCTACATTTTATTTCACGCTTTGTACCCTACCCTCACAATTGATACACAATTATTCTGATATAAAATCTACTAATCTCCTAGGGGCACTTCTTGTGCGTTGTGGCCTCTGCACTCCTTCCTCAAGCATCTCTGAACACGTAACATTGCCCTCCCTGTTAGACAACACCTTGTCCTCAAGGTGAAACGTGGGATAGAGCTGCTGGAATGAGCTTAAATCTTCCCAAGAAGTATCTTCTAAAGATAAACCTGACCACTGTACCAAGAGTGGAGGCACCCATGTATTCTGCCGAAGCACTCGACGATGATTCAGGATAGCTAAGAGAGATACTAAAGGTTGATTCTCCACAAAAGTGATAGGAAGTGACAATGCAGCAACTTCTTCTGGATTAGGACAAGCTTTTAACACCGAAATGTGAAAAATAGGATGGATTTTCATTGTAGGTGGTAGTTCCAATTTATATGCAACAACACCCACTCGTTTGATGATTTTGAACGGACCATAATACCTTTTGCTCAACTTGGTATAACGATGCCCAGCCAAGGAAGTTTGCTTGTGCGGCTGTAACCGAATATAGCAATACTGACCCACCTCGAACACTTTTTCGGAACGTTTCTTATCAGCCTGAATTTTCATCCGTTCCTGTGCTTGTACCATATGAGCACGTAAAGTTGCTAACAATTCATCCCTATCCTGTAACAACGTGTCAACCGCCTCAACAGCGGATGAATTAGGAATATACGAAGGGATAGACGGGGGAGGCTTCCCAAACACTGCCTCAAAAGGAGTCATTTTTATAGCAGAATGAGATGTGGTGTTGTAACACAACTCAGCCCACGATATGAACCAAACCCAGCGAGACGGCTGATCCATCACAAAGGCACGCAAATACTGCTCTAAGCATTTGTTTAAGGCCTCCGTTTGTCCATCGGTTTGTGGATGGTACGCACTAGACATTGCCAATGATGTGCCACTGAATTTAAACAATTCTGCCCAGAATTTGCTCAAGAAAACAGGGTCTCGATCCGACACAATAGATTTGGGAATTGAATGGAGCTTAACCACCATATCCACAAACAAATTTGCTACCATCGTTGCTGTAAACCCTGACTTAAGAGGTCCAAAATGGGCAAATTTTGACAGCCTATCAATCACCACAAATATCACCGAAAACCCTTTCGAAGCAGGAAGGCCAGTAATGAAATCCATGGAGATATCCTCCCACACCCCTGCTGGAGCTGATAAGGGCTGCAGCAACCCTTGTGATTTCTGTGTACTATATTTGGTTTGTTGGCAAATAGCACAGTTGGCTACATAAACTTGAATATCCCTCTTCATATTTTCCCAATAAAAACTTGGGACTATCCTAGCTAAGGTCTTATGCATCCCTCCATGCCCTGCAACAGGCGTGTTATGAAACTCAAATAAGATTTTGGGAATAATTTCAGAATTAGGATCAACACAAATGCGATGGTGTCGATACACAAGACCATCCTTTAGATGGAAGATCGGTCGTAGTGCCTCAGAATTCTTGTGAATAAGATTTTTGTAGAAAGGGTTGGACTCCACCTCATCTTTAAGTTGAGTAAGGAATTCGAATGAAGGAATGGAAATGGCCAATAGTTGACTTGAGATGCGACAACCAGAATCTGGAAGTTCAAATTGGCGAGAAAGTGCATCTGCTACCGTATTGGAACTGCCCGGTTGGTAAGAAATATCAAAGTCATAGCCAAGGAGTTTAACCAAGTATTTTTGCTGGTCAGGTGTATGAATGGTTTGAGATAAAATTTCTTTAAGACTACGGTGGTCGGTGACAATTGAAAAATGATGGCCTAAGAGGTATTGACGCCATTTACTAACAGCTTGGGTAATGGCTAGTAATTCCCGAACGTAGGTTGAAGCTTTAAGAAGATGGGAAGGTAGTTTTTTGCTAAAGTAAGCAAGTGGGTGACCCTGCTGTAAAAGAACAGCCCCAATTCCTACCCCTGAGGCATCAGTTCGGATTTGAAATGGTAACGAAAAATCGGGTAAGGCAAGAACAGGTGTATGGCTAAGAGCATGTTTAAGGTTTTCGAAAGAAGCTTGGGCTGTGGGTGACCAACAAAAACTATTTTTTTTTAGTAGTTCCGTTAGGGCATGCGCAATGGAAGCATAACCCTTCACAAATTTTCGATAGAACCCTGATAAACCCAAAAAACCCCTTAAGGCTCTCAAAATTTTTGGAACAGGCCATGACCGAATAGCTTCAATTTTTGTAGGATCAGGTTGAACTCCCTGTGCAGACACTATATGTCCCAAGTAATCAATGGAAGATTGTGCAAAAGAACACTTGGATTGTTTTGCAAAAAAAGAATTTTCTCTAAGGCACTGGAGAATCTGTTGTAAATGTGAAAGATGCTCGTCTTGTGATCGGCTATAAACCAAGATGTCATCAAAGAATACGATGACAAATTGACGCAGAAATGGTTTAAAAATAAGGTTCATGGAAGCTTGGAATGTGGCTGGTGCGTTGGTAAGACCAAAAGGCATCACTAGAAATTCATAGTGACCCTCGTGAGTACGGAATGCGGTTTTAGGAATATCATTAGGGTTCACTCGAATTTGATGGTAACCCGCTCTCAAGTCCAGTTTAGAAAAAATGGTGGCACCATGCAATTCATCAAGAAGTTCATCAATAGTGGGTATAGGGAACTTATCTTTAACAGTGACATGGTTGAGAGCCCGATAATCAACACAAAAACGCCACGTACCATCCTTTTTTTTTACAAGCAAAACAGGGGACGAAAATGGACTTTGGCTATGGCGAATGATGCCACTGGTAAGCATTTCTGTTACCAGCCTCTCAATTTCAGATTTCTGGCAATGAGCATAACGGTAAGGCTTAACATTTATTGGTTTGGTGTCGGGGAGAAAATGGATGGAATGGTTGATGGAGCGATGAGGGGGAAGGGATTGTTTTTCCATAAACACATCCTGATACAGATCAAGGAGGGCTGCCAAAGAACCTGAGTTTGGACGTACCTTATCGTAATTGGGTAAATACCCTATCAATAAAAACAGCTGGAAACATCCAGCGATCCCCTCTGTCTGTGACAAACGCCGCATTTGATGTGAATTGAGCTCTTCCAGCTGGACCAACGGCTGACCTCGGAGTTGCACTAACTTTCCATTGTGCATAAACTCCATATAAAGTTGTGAATAGTCCATAGCAAATTCGCCCAATCCTTGAAGCCATTGCACCCCCAAAACAATTTCAGCTCCTTGCACTTGGATAACGTAGAGATCAATCACAAAGGATACCGTGTCCAATTCTATTGTCACCTTCGGGCAGTACCCTTGACACGTCATAGATTGCCCATTGCCTATCATAACCGAGAAATGCGGAGAAGGAATGATTGGAAGCTTCAAGAATCTAGCAAGGCGCTCCTGGATAAAATTATGAGTGCTTCCGCCATCAATCAGAGTTTGTACCTGCACCTTCTTTATAAAAGCCGTCAAACGTAGTGTGCGAGGACAAGGTTGTCCTACCAATGCATGCAAACTAATTTCTGGACAATCTTGTAAGTTGCCCATCTCTGGAGATACCAACGAACTGTCATCCCCACTAGCTTCCTCCGCCACATCAACCTCAGGAACAATGCATAAGAAAAATTGTCCTTTACATTTGTGACCTTGAAAAAAATTTTCGTCACAATTATAGCATAAACATTTCTCTCGTCTTGCCAACATTTCCGCTGGAGTCAGGCGCTTCATAGGATAAGATTTCTTGGGCCCTGGTGGAGTAGGAAGTAACGGCGGTCGACTCGGAGTTACCATAGCCAGCGATTGTTTTGAATTTACTGAATTGTCGCCCCAATGCACTGGCAAGCTGGCACTATCCGAAAATTTATCCTCATACAACTTGGCCAAACTCATAGCTTGAATTAGTGACCGTGGCCGATAAACTTGTGTTTCTTTGCGAATTTCTGGTCGTACCCCGGACACAAAACAACTAATGAGCACGTGCTCGAGTACATCCAAAATATTATTGGCCCATTGTTCGAATTGGTGTTGATACTCAGCCAAGGAACCGGATTGTGTGAGCTTGCTCAATTTCCCAAAATGATCTTCATACTCCGATGGTCCAAACCGTTTTATAATAGCACTCAAAAACTCAGTCCAACCAGGAATCAGTTCATTCCGATTCATCCAATCGAACCAATCCAAAGCATCCCCATCTAAATGAAATGATGCAACAATTAAACGTTGAGATTCCGGAGTTCTATAATATTCAAAGTACCTCTGGATGCGAGCTACCCATGCCGAAGGATGATCACCCGAAAATCTCGGAAAATCAATTCGCATTTTATTTGCCCCTGCTGGAAGCTCGGAACTCTGGAACCTACTCATATTATTCACTGACTGAGGCGGTGGTGGTGAGCTCGGGCCAACCGAGTGGTTGTTGCGCCTCAACTGCTGCTCCACCTTCGCATCGAGCGTTTTGAAGCCAACCGCAAGCTCATTGAGTGAAGTATTGATGGTATCAATGCTCGTGTTGCTTTTCAATTAAAATTGCCTGCGATTCCTGGAGATTAATGAGTTTGGAAAGAGTTTCCTCTAATCGAGCAAATCTCGTTCCTTCCGCCATCGCTTTACTGATGTAGCACTTCACTGCTATGGAAACTCGTTAATTGAGTGAGAACGAGAGCACCAATGTTAGAGCACCGCTTCGTAGAGCAGCTCCGCCTGCAAGTAAGCTTCGAAGGAGAGAAATTCAAAGAGAAGTTATAGAACGCCAAGGAGGAAGAATTGAATTTAATTCAGGGAGCTGGCCCCTTTTCATTTATTTTCTGTATTTATAGGGGGACAATTGTCCCTTTCACTTTGACTTACAATAGCCAAGTTTTAAACGTGTTTTGCTTCCTACATTTTATTTCACGCTTTGTACCCTACCCTCACAATTGATACACAATTATTCTGATATAAAATCTACTAATCTCCTAGGGGCACTTCTTGTGCGTTGTGGCCTCTGCACTCCTTCCTCAAGCATCTCTGAACACGTAACATATGCTTTCATTCGTCTCTATTTTTAAAAAGATATTAACACTTAAATTTTACCCTAACCATTATAATCTAGATTATTCATAGTACAATATATTATTATAAGGGTATTTGGCTGACTTCGTGAACTCTTTAAAACAGTTTATACTCTTTATTTGAAAATTTATTAGTTCTAAGAAAATTTGGTGAGTAAATTTAAATGATCCAAACATCATATTCTATCAATCAGGATGTATTTGTTCGAAACTTACTTGTTGCATAATGGAAATCACACATCTACAAATTGATATGATATTGTCTATTTTGATCATAAATCTTCGTGAATTTGTTTTTTAAAATGTACCAAAAAAGACTAAATTAAAAAATATTTTTTCATCTTATTAACCCATTATATTTCTCATATATTTCCAATGCGATACTTTAGTTGTATTTCTAACAGTTTTCTCCTCAAATAAAAGATCACCATTATTCTCATGGGTCAGGCCTCCCTTCGAGCTCATTCGTCTATCATCTCCACTTGGAAGATCATATAATCTAGTCGAGGCCACTAATTTTTATTGTGTTCATCAAGGATTTACTGGAAGCCCTTACTTTCTTTGTTTAAGTATCCGAAAATTTCACACACATGGATCGATCTTCATCATGTATTTTATGTCACTTGTTGTAGTACGTAGACGACATGTTGTTGGCAGGAAAGGAAAAACTTGAACTTGATAAGCTCAAGGGATGACTAAAAGCGGAATTTGAAACGAAAGATTTGGGCACAACAAGGAAGATCTTAGGAATAGAAATAATTTGGACAAAAATTTGTGTGAGACGATCTCATGGATCGTATTTTGTGAAATGGATATCTTATTTAGGTTATCCATGAAAAAATATTATTTTATATACAAAGAGTATTACTTTTTATTGTGAATATGGATAGAGTTGACTCATCTCACAGATAAAGATTCGTGAGACCGTCTCACAAGAGACCTACTCATTATATATACTTTGTGTTTAGATACTCGGGCTTTATCAACATATGACTTATGAACATTGACCAACACATGGGCTAGAATGATGTCCCCGCAGATCATAGCTGAAACTTTTCTTGTCTATACTATAGTTTTGATTGACAATTGACATTATTTATTTAGATGGTATATATATAATTCGATAATTTATTGAATTTTGATTACTGACGACCATTAATGAAAAGGTAGCAAGAAGTGTCCAAATCTCAAAGCCCTCCCCTATTCTACTATTCAGTCCTTCGATTGTAGCAGAGTCCAGTTTTAAACCCAACAGCTCAAAAAATGAGAACAAGCTACCCAGAGACCAAAACTACCTTTGTCTTGCATGCATTTGCATGCCCATATCTACTTTGCGCCCACTCCCTACAAATAAATACCTTTAATCACAAGTCTAAATAAAGCCCGTCATAAATAAATTCGCCAACCGCCATCTTCACAAATTTAATATGTTTCAAGGATGATTAATTAGATTTTCAAGAAACGTGAGTTTTATCCTCTGCTATCTTTTTTCGGTTTGTTTAGTTCGACTTTCTAATGAGTAGATGAAGTTAGTAATGTGTAAAGTAGAGGACATACATTTTTAATAGGGACACGCCAAGAATGACAATACCGACGAGCCGAAAGATCGAGACTCTCGACTTGCCTTGTCCCTCCCAGAAGTAGATTTCTCGATGTACCGTTATCACATCCAATACTTCTTTTGATGAATGTCACATTAGTTCTATTTCGGTGATCACACTCGTACCCTTGAATTCAAGAGTTTCGTTTTTGGTTTCTTAAATTAGTCCTTGGAAAAAAGACACGAACTTTAAGTATGATGTTCAATCGAAAGTTTATAAATTTTCCACTCTTTATTTTTCATATTTTAGGTGTAGCATTGCTCTAACTTGGAATCAGAGGCACTTCATTCATATTTTCATTGATTTGCAATCCAAATCATCCACTTTAATAAAAGGGAACTGAGAGAGGCCCTTTTAACAGCATAGTCCTTGTAGAGTTACAGCTGAATTACCTTTCTCCATCATTTCCTCTGCTCTCATCTTCTCATTGACATTAACGTAATTTCTTGTTTTTGTAGCATCGAGAATTGTGCTCTCTCTCTCCCCCTATACTTGTATCTTCTGCGATTTCTGCATACACTTCATTTACTATACCTTAGCTTCCTATTAACTCATCAAGATAAAGCGTTCTCGTTTATTGCAATTGCTTGCAAACTCATTCTTCACTTCACATTCTTTTTTCCATTCCTTGGAATATTTCTCCCGCCATTATATAAATTCGTGCTATCTTTCCTTGGTAATCTTTAAATTTATTGAGTGCGTCTTTGTGTTCTATCTGGGGTTTTAAGCAGTCATGAAAAAGATTAAATCTTTGAGTTCTTACATTGTAATTCTCTGCATACTTCGTTGTTTGTGTGTGTGGTGCAATGGGGAAGATGAAACAGTGTCGGCTCCAATGAAGAGAACTGAACAAGAAGTTCTGTATTCTGCTATTCAAGATTTTGTGGGAAAATGGTGGAATGGTTCGAATCTTTATCCGGATCCTTGCGGATGGACTCCTATTCAGGTAAATAATATTCTCTCTGGTTTCTTCGATTCAAGATTATTGAAACGATGCATGGAATCCTGATATTGATGGTAATTAGCTCTAATTTATTCATTATACACTCAATGATCTTGAATCAAAATTTCAAATGGCGCAAACTTAGGAGTTTATGTATTTTCTTGACTGAGTTTTGTCAGCAGAAGTGGATTTTTTCACGACAATTATCTTGTCGTTTCTAAATTTTATGATATCCACTTCAGATAGCTTCTTACATTCTTAAGATTCCATTGGCTATTTCAAGCTTTGTTCTTCATCAAATACTCTGTCGAGACCGAAACAAAATATTTTTCTGAATCTCCACTGCAGGACAAGTGGAATGATGCCATATGTTATTTGTCTGATTCAATCAATTAATATCCGCCTGAAAAGCAGAGATATTGAAGAGCATAATATAATATATCAGTAATCATTACAGTATCCACATTGCAATATTTTTTTATTTTTTTTTCACGTGAATTCAATGATGTGTCTTCTTCCAAAATTTTAAATACTGTAAAAGCGAAGAGGTGATTATAAATATGATACTGGTAGATTTAAATCATGATTTTAGCATACAAAACCAAAATTCTTTCAATTTTCTTGGGCATTTCTTGTGCTCCAAAGTTCACGAACTCTTAGTTTTGATTTCTTCTCACTATAATATATTTATTAAACATTCTCGAATTTTCTCTGTTCTTTCACAGGGTGTTTCCTGTGACATATTTGATGGATTTTGGTATGTGACTGACTTAAGAATAGGACCTGTTTATGAGAATTCCCTCATTTGTGACCAAACTGTGGGGTTCAGTCCACATTTGTTTGCACTAAGGCACTTGAAATCTCTATCATTCTTCAGTTGTTTCGTTTCACCTCATCCCGTTTCGATTCCTGCTCAGAATTGGGAGGTTTTTGCAGAGAGTCTCGTGTCACTAGAATTCCGATCAAATCCAGGCCTCACCGGTCAAATTCCAGCAACTTTTGCGGAGCTAGGAAATCTGGAGTCATTAGTTCTAATGGAAAATGGATTGACCGGCGAAATACCGATTAATATAGGTAACTTGACCAAGTTGAAGAGGTTGAATCTCGCAGGAAACAGATTCAAAGGAGAAGTCCCAGATAATTTTGGAGGGCTTAATCATCTTCTGATTCTTGATTTTAGTAGTAATTCATTTTCTGGTTCATTGCCTTCAACTTTTGGAGGGTTGACTTCTCTGTTGAAGCTTGACTTGAGCAACAACCAATTTGAAGGAAAAATCCCAGAAAACATAAAGAACCTGAAGAATCTGACACTTTTGGACCTGAGCAGCAACAAATTTTCAAATGGGTTGACCAAATCACTTCAAGAGTTGACTATCTTTGGAAGAAATATTCCTCTCAAACAATCCCATTGGTGGGAGCTTAGAAGATGTTGAGTGGCATGATATGGTGAGGTTGACCGCATTGGACCTGTCCAATACAATCTTGACAGGCGGCATTCCTGAGTCTTTTTCAGAATTAAAAGGGCTTAGATTCTTGGGTCTTAGTGACAACATGCTCGCAGGAGATGTTTCCCCAAAGCTTGCAAATTTACCAAATGTGAGTGCGATTTATATTCACGGGAATAATTTGACAGGGGAATCTCAAGTTTCCTAAAGGGTTTTATGAGAAGTTGGGGAGGAGATTTGCTGCATGGGGGAATCCAAATTTGTGTTATCCCATTGGATCGATTCCTACAAATTATGTTCCATTTGGGGTAAAAATATGCAATCAAGATCAAGAAGTTAAAAGATATGAGACATGTTTGCACACTAAATCCAAGATTTGCGATGGGATTAGGAATCCTGATTCCATTTCTATGGCTTCTACGGGATTTATGGTAAATTATGTTGGCCGACTGGTTTGGTTCATTGAGATTATGGGGGCTTTGATTATAAATATCTAATTAATCTTTGTTCTTCTTGAATGTGTTTTGATCATATGTTTCATTTGTTACGTACTATACCTAAGTAAAAGTATAATTCTCTAAGCATTATTCAACGTTTTATGTTTCCAAACAGAATATACGAAAACTTACTTCGAACAAAACTTAAGTTTGTGTTTGAATTGATGAATTTTAAGTTTTTTGACAAATTTGAATTAATTTTTTAGCAAATTTAAATTCATTTCATATTAATTATATGACATTCATCGAATCTTTTACTTAAATCAAATCCTTTTGAAAAATAAAAAATTAATCCAGCTGTAACCCAAGATCACGCAACTTTTGTTCAACCATCACTTTTGTGACTGTTGGTCTTCAAGCAAGATTCTACACATTAATTGAGTCATTTAACATAACCATTTCTCAATATTCAAACTCCATCAGTGAAAAATGGTTTACTTAGGAATCCATTCAACAATTTCGCGAGCAGTACTTAAGACATCCTTTTATGATGTCGTATTGTTGCAATCAATATGTGTCGCTTTATTATATTTTAAGTGTTACATTAAAAAAATATTTATATCGATATATTGTGATATTTTATCCTAACATTGGTTGAAAATATTTATTTAAAATGATTTTTATAGCAACTTGTGTTAGTCATTTTCATAAAATATGACTTTGAACACGAAATGGATACTACATGAGTTGCCTTGAGTGAGCCTGAGATAAGGCATCACATTTATATTGTGAAGATTGAAGAAAACAGGAGCCACAAGCAGCCACGAACTTGAATCCATCTTCGATTCCTCATTTCTAGACATGATTTTAAATGCACTGAAAACGAAAGAGCGAAAGGCAATACAAATTGAACAGCCTGTAGTTTCTCCTTAGGCAAAACACACTCTCCACCTATACACAAACATACTCATAAAATACAGACATCCATTAATTCATGCGTGTAAACAGTTGGATTAGAGATAGATCGAGTGGTCCTTTAATTTTTTTGTGCGTATTTTGATGATGATTTTCGTGAAATTGTGGACCACTCTTCACACATGTGCGCACCAATAAGGTGATACTTACAAGTTGAATATATACTTTTAAGATATTTCATTATATTTAATAGTTAAGTGTCAACTCATTGATTGACAAGATTAGTAAGTAGCATAACAAAACTATATATATATACACACACATATATATGCACACAAGTTGACGGGCTTAACTCAAGGGCACTAGCCAGATGTTCATATTAACATCTCGAAATCATTTATGCATCAGCTTTCTCGAGACATGGAAATGTCACTTCACACATCTTTCATGTCTCGAGAAAGCTATTGCATTTATGATTTCAAGATATTCATATGAACATATTGTCGATGTTCATAAGTTGCTCACAACGAATGTGCAAATTAAATTATCAAAAATTACACACACATATATTCAAAAAAATATTTTGATACACAAACTATTTATAAATTGACAAATTAGTATATGAATTGTTTTATATGGCTCAGTAAATATGTGCTTCAACTAAAAAATCGATCTTATCATTTACCTAAATTGCTTTTAATTCCAATTGCTTTTATAAAATTCAATCAAGTATCATTTTTCCAACATTATTTTATTAATTAAACTATTTTTAAAATATATTATATTAATTTAAAATTTATATTATGATAAATAAGTATCGTAATTTTTGTATCAAAATAAAACTGGATAAATTGTCATAAAATCCCAAATACAAAAACAAGTAGTCTTGTTATAATTTAAAGGTTAACTTTACGGTCAATCCCCAAAAACAAAAGATATTTTTTTAACCTTGCTCGACAATTTTTCTAAAAAAATATTTTTGTAAGTACGTTTCAAATATATTTGAGGAGATCATTTTCTTTCAGAATAATTGATCAAGATTATTTTACAAGTTTTCGAAAAATCACGTGATGTCTTCCACTTTCTCCCCTTTATATTATTTTCAATTTCTGAGAAAACCCACTACTCGAAATACATTATTTTAATCCTGTGCTACAGAGAAGATTTATGGGTCCCTAACACCTTTATCGAGTACCCAATTGACATTCTTTAGACAAAATTTAATTATTTTGTAGTAGGCTGGAAATGAAACAAAGAATGAGGCAGAGAGCGTCCCTTGATCCTGATAGTGGAGAAAAATTAATTGTCACTTTTCGAGCCTCTTTCCAAAGGCATGAGGTTTACAAACTCCATAGCACCACATCTTCATACTCGATGAGCTCTCTGTTATTAATAGTTCTCAATTTCGTCAATATATTACCTAAGTTTTTATGATCGATACCAATTTACAGAAGAAAACGATACATCTCACAATAATACTAAAAATTGGGCGAACTAGAATAGCAAACGAGTCATAAATTGTTATTATAACATACATTCTTAGTTTACGATATTCAGCGTGAAAAATAAACATTCTCTCCAATTCGACTCGAACCATGAAAACTTATTTCGTCATTGTCAAAGATAAAACGTAAAATCGAGCATATATATAGTTCAGGCTAACATACAACATATTTCAAACATTCACACATGAAATCATTTTGTCCATCAGAGAGTTCAAACATTTTTTTTTTCCGATGTAAGGATAAGGGACCGATGACTGACCTAGAAATTGAGGTGGTGGATTTTTAAATTTTAAAGTATTTGTTTCATCAATTTAAAATGTTGAGAACTGACTGAATCTAAATTTTTGTCAGGTATACAAATATCATATTTTCGATGACACGTATAAAGAAATCAATAGACATGTCGTTTTGAATGACTAATAATTGCAGTATTTGAAAAGCAGAAGTAATGTCATATACTCGTAATATTTGATTTAAGGATCCAAAAATTAATTTAAATATACAGAAAAAAATAGAACATTACGTAGTCAAATTAAAATCAGTCCTTCAAATAATATTTTTTATATAAGTCCATGGTATAAAATTTGATATAAAGTTTCATTTTATATGATTTGTAAATAATAAATAATAATTGCACTTTGGACTAACATAAAATAAATTGAGTGGTCGATGATTAAAAAGAAAAGGCGGAACAGTCGCAAATGCGACATGTGGGTCGGGTCCTTCACTTGGTTAATATAAGACAGACAACTCAATATATTTTTAAATAATTCCAATAATAGGGTACAAGCTCACTTTCTGTTGGACGTTGACCCCGAACAAGAATACGACGTCATTTAATGCCGATTGGCCCCACACAAGCTTTGATTCAATTTGCCTGTGAAAAGAAGAATTATAAGCTTTGTATTGAATGAGGTGGAGAAAAAAGTAGACATAATATCTTGTTTAAATTTTACTCGATAATGAACTCACGCTATTATTGTGTATATCGATAGGATTGACTCGTCTCACAGATAAATATTCGTGAGATCGTCTCACAAGAGACCTACTATTTTTTTAATCAGTTGAACATTGGATTCAATTTTTTTAAAAAATGAAAATAATAGTGTGAGTTCATTATCGAGTAAAATTTAAACAAGATATTATGTCTACTTTTTTGTCCTCCACATTCATCAAATTACCCCAAATTGAATATGCTACGTTCCTATTCAAGCATATCCTTGAAAGAGTCTGATTCATGGCATACCAATAATAAATGAACACCACATGCGACACTTTCAATCTACATAAACGACACTCAAATTTAATCGAGTCCATGTGACGTTTTAACTTAAGTTCATGGGTTTATCACAATTAAAATTATTCCACTAAGTATCATAGATCATAGGAAAAAAGCTTTCAATTTCAAATACCATTTATTAAATTCGAGCCAAGTATATCAACCTACGTGTTTTGTCTGCGTGAAATCAAACTTAGTGAGGTGTATTTCATTCAGAGTTTTGACGACTTTTAATGAATTTTTCAAATAATAGACTTTTATGGATTTGATAATTTTTATTGATTTTTACAAAATCTCACGTATTTATAAACAAATTTATGTAGATTTTTTTACAAGATTTTTATAGACTTTTGTGGACTTTTATTTTATAGAATTTTATAAATTTTTTACTTAATCATAACATATTATTATTTTTATTAATTTCTTTGAACCAATAATTAATTGACATATATAACATATTTAGTTTGAAATTATTTTTCAATATTTATATTAATAAATAAATTTACTTATTTAAAAATTAAATCATTTAATCCTTACATGTGTATATATGTGGATTTGTATGCATGTTTGTAAATTTTTTAAAATAAATCAATTGATTATTCCTTATCCTTGTTTTTAAATTGATAATATACATGTGAAAAAAATATTATTTAGTATTGTATGAATATAATTTTGTATAAAAATATCATAACTTACATATTAATTAAAAATGCTAAAATGAATTAAAAAAATCACGGTTGTTACGAGACTATTCAATTATTAAGAATTAAACAACATTTTTTTGGATCACCTTTTATTATTATTGAATATTACATTAATTTGTATAAATCATAAATTAAAAACCGCAAAATTAATCCCAGAATTCAAAATTTCCTGTGATATTATAAAAAATTATTAAATGAACAATCAATCAAAAAATGAAATTTTGAAAAGGAAATATGATAATATATATAGAGATACACTTCGAAAATTTGAGAGAGTGGTAGAGATAAATGAAAGTAGAGAAGATAAGAAGAGAGATGATGTGAAGCGACAGAGAGAAAGATAAATAGATTATGTATGAGTTAAAAGTTTTAAAAATTCATCCAAATCTTTGGGTTGAACCAAATACAATTTTTTACAATTTATAGTTGTACGTTAGGTTTTAATCTTGGTATGTTAATGAATTTCATGAAGTTATTAAAAGTCTATGGAAATTTTGAATACCTGTAGATTTTATAGATTTTTTAAAAGTCAATGTTGAATACCACTTAACTTTTTAAAACTCTATGAAAGTCTATTTTGAATACACTAGACTTCTATAGTGTATGTAAAAGTCTTAATTGAATACATCCAGACTTTTAAAATCTACAAAATAAATAAAAGTCAATAAATCTCCTATATTGAATACATCCCCCTTAATTTACATATATAATCAATCCTCCTAGTTCAACTAAACTACACTCAAATATCAACAAGAAATCTGGGAAAAAAACTAAAAAGTATAAACAAGGAGAAAACACTTCTACCTCAAATCTATTTGGAAAATCTTTGCATTCATACGTACCTCTATTTCTAGTATATGTTGAGAAAGAAGAATAAGTTTTTTATGAGACGGTTTCACGAATCACATATTTTTATTCGTGAGACGAATCAATCATATTTATACTTAAAAGAAAAAAATAATAATTTTGGCAAAAAAATTAATTTTTCATTATCAGTCATATAAATACCTTGTCAGTTAGGTCTACCCAAACATTGGTATTTATTTAGTTTTCAACTTAATATATATATATATATTTTTCACAATTTAAATAAAATAAAATTTATGGACTTGTACGGTTAAAATGGCGAAGAAAATTCTGAGCAAAGGTACCGACTGTACGAGCACAAGCAAGCAAAGGACAAAAAACATGCAAACAATGCCGTTATACCTTCCACGTGTCACCATCACAATCCTTCTGCACTCCGGCAGGCGATCGCAGCCCCACATTTCCACTTCAGGCCTCTCCTCTAACCAAAAACCAATCACACTTTCCGCGCACGCGCAGCAGCTAGAGTTTTCTCCGCTGCAGTATATTTGCTCCACTGTAATCCATACGCACAATAATCTCAGTCAAAATGACGGATATTACGGATGATATTTCGGAGGAGATATCGTTCCAGGGGTTCGAGGATGACTGCAAGTTGCTGGGGAATCTTCTCAATGAGGTTCTTCAGAGGGAGGTTGGCCCGCAGTTCGTGGAAAAGGTGGAAAAAACTAGAGTGCTTGCTCAGGTTTGGTTTGATTCGTTTTCTCAGTTTTCGAGATATGCTTTCGTTCTTTCTGGATTTGTGTTTGTTTGTGCTCTGTTTCTGGTGATTTCTTCATTTTTAGTCTGTTCGCTTTGCTTTATTTTACTCTGGGTTTTATAGCTGGGAATTTTTTTGTCGTGCTTGCGTTATGTTACATGTCATTTCGTGGTGTAAGCCTCTTCTTTAGTTCTAGAACTTCATGTATTTATGTGGATTTGTTTGATGCCGTGATTTAATCATTTCTGGCTGTATCTCGCCTTTTGCTATCGACGGTGTTTGTTACCAGAATCGTTTCGTTAATGGACAGAATATGTATGTGCAGAGTGCATGCAATATGAGGAATGTTGGAATTGAGGACACAGCGGAGCTGCTTGAGAAGCAACTTGCCGCGGAGTTGTCGCAAATGACACTTGAAGAAGCCCTACCACTTGCCCGAACGTTTAGTCATTATTTAAACCTTTCGGGGATTGCTGAAACTCATCACAGGTATATGATATTTCTGTTGTTCTGTAATTGTATAATTGCGATCTTGGTTGGATTTTTTTTTTATGTGTGCTACATGATTCAGAAGTATGAAAATATTGCTAGAACTGCATACTAATGAATCAGTTCAACTTTGTACTTTCGACTTTTAACTCTATTTTTATTCGAGGTGTAGTCTCCAGGCGTCTATAATATTTCTTACATCCTGAAATTGTGATGCTGAAATCCTTGTTATTCGACAAGTGGGATCTTATGAAATTATGACATGGTTAATCTGCAGAGTAACTAAGATACGAAGCACCGAAAAGCAATCGAAATCTTGTGATGATACTTTCAATCAGCTCGTGCAGGGTGGTGTTTCTCCGGATGAGCTTTATAGTACTGTTTGCAATCAGGTATGTAGCTATTGTTTTCTTTCCTATTTTTGCTAGTGAAATGGTATAGAGTGTCTGTTTCGAGCACTAATTTTGCTCAATTATTTTCTCAGGTGGTTGAGATTGTCCTCACCGCACATCCCACTCAAATAAATCGGCGTACTTTACAGTACAAACATATTAGAATTGCAGTATGTACTTTATATGACTTTTATTCGTCGGTATAAGGTAACGACCATGAGAGTTATTTAAGCTTGCCATATATTTCATGCATGTATCCTATTGCAGCATCTTCTAGAATATAATGATAGGCCTGACCTGGGGCAAGAAGACCGAGACATGTTGATTGAAGATTTGGTTAGTTGTTCATTTAAATTAGACCATCGTGAAAAAGAAAAACAAACAGACTTCATTGAAATTTTCCTATGCTCCATGAATATTTTTGTTATTATAGAAGAGAGAAATATCAGCAATATGGCAAACAGATGAGCTAAGGCGGCACAGGCCTACTCCAGTTGACGAAGCTAGGGCAGGTAAAGTCCAGAGGTAAAGGTCAGATTTTTATAATGTTCCTATTACACACTACTTTGTTTTTCAGGTTTAAACATTGTAGAGCAATCCCTATGGAGAGCTGTACCTCATTATTTACGACGTGTCAGCAATGCTTTAAAGAAGGTTGCTATCATTCATTTTTTACAATTCCTATTCCAAACTCTGGTTTTATCTATCGTTATATTCAATGTTCTCAGCATACTGGAAATCCACTGCCTTTGACGTGTACTCCAATTAAATTTGGATCTTGGATGGGGGGTGATAGAGATGGGAATCCAAATGTGACAGCAAAGGTGACGTTTGAAAATCATTTACTGAAATTTTGTGTGCTACATGTATGAAATATGTTGAAGGGAACAAAATTTGATAGACAGAAGTGACCAAATGTGTAAATGATTTTTCTGGATTACAACCTTCAAATATAGATCAGGCTAAACTCTTCTCGTTCACGTCCCATCAGAGATATCCAGTAAACTCTTCTCAATCACAATTCTGATAAAGCAGTTTCATTTTGTGTTTTCAGGTCACGAAAAATGTATCTCTTTTATCCAGGTGGATGGCAATTGATCTCTACATACGTGAAGTTGATAACCTGAGATTTGAACTATCAGTGAACCAATGCACCAAGAATTTTTCTAGACTGGCTCATGAAATTTTAGAGAAAGGTCTGGCACCGCTTTTTCCATAGCTTTCCACAACAAATGTGCTCCAATCACTATCTTTAACTACAGACAGCTCAGCATGTGAGGTCATAAATAAACGAAGTGACTTTAATTCATTTTTATGATGTAACTTAACCTTATTAGCTGTGCAAGAACTATTACTGGTTTTTGCCTCTCAACATGCTAGTGAAGGTGACAAGTGAGGACGAGTAATCATCCAATGATGTTCTCGTTCCTCCAATTTTTAGCTCACCGAGAAATTAAAAAAATAACCGAATGGTCTTCATAATATTTGAACGATTCAGGTAGTTTTACTTTGCTTGTCATCTTACATCAAATTCTGTGCTACATGCTAACTTTATTGTCCACGTCCCATTTTTCCTTCAAAATTGGCACTTCCCTGGTAGACATTGTAATCAATCAGGTACTTATGCATAGTAAGTTAAGGATTTGAGTGTTCTTTGTTTCAGAATTTCTACATTGCCAGAAATGGAGATAATTTTAGCTTTATTTGAGAAAAAACTAGTTTGCATCCAGACTAAAATGTTAATTTGTAGTTTGTTCTCATTTTCCATAAATCAAATGGCTTTCAGAAAATTCAATGGAGGATCGGCATGACATCTGGAATCCATCGTCACTACGGAATCAATTTAAGGACAATAGCCATCATGCTCCCCCTCTTCCAACACAGCTTCCAACTGGAGCTGATCTACCTTCCTGTGCAGGTTGACTTCTCATTTTTCATAGTTTATTCTATCTTACCTCCTTTCAAGTTGAGTAAGGTTCTATAAGCATAGGCAATGCCTACACTTTATGCTGATCGAAACATCATACAAGTCCAAATTTGTTGAAGCTTGTAATATTCGACGTTTCAACATTGTTGTGATCCAGGCTCTATTTGTGACGCATTTGATTGTTTTGCTTGTCCATGTTAGTTGACCCACGTTGGTTAGATAAAATCCCTGGAAATTGCATATATGAGCTTGGATAATTTTCCCCCATTGAGCTAACTTTTGGGCTTGAGTTAGGTTCTACTTCCAATCTTAACAGTCCACTGAACTGATTTCTTATTGCTTGAGTTTTAACACAGCATAAATGATACAGAACACAGCATAAATGATACAGTGTTTTAATTTATTTTTATTTTTTTGTAGTTTCTCCTTGAGCTTCAAAAGCAATCATGGTCCAAATTCAAAACCATGTATTAACTCAATATATCTGTTGATGAATTCGTTATCAATGAGTTAATTTATACCCTTTTAAGGCTTCAAGGCTTTGCTGATCAATTGTTTATGTGCTATATCATGCAACTTAATTCACCATTGCATCAAAACTCTCTTCTGTTATGTAATTATCTGATTATTTAGGCTCCTGTTCACCTCGTTTTTCTTTCCCAAAAGCATTTCCACCTTGGCACTCGCTCCTCCTCTCTGTTTTATGGAGGGTAAAAGGGTCTTGATATCTTCACGGCCGCAAAGTTTAGGTACTTCGTGGCATCATGCACTTCTCTGATATTCCTCTGCTGATTCCATTAGACACTGGTAATTGGTGTCAGGATGCCTCCCAAAACTGGTTATTAGCACCTTTTCTTTCCAAACGTTCTTAGGATAGAAAGTTCCCATTTTTCATATTCCTTTTCTACTTGTCTGGTTTTGTTTGTTTTCGTGTGATAAATTGTTTTATTCTTCTCACTGATGAGTTTGTTTTAGTCATAAAAATGTTGTTTCTTTATGTACTTTTTTGCCAGTAGAACGCAATGAGGTAGAATCTCACTATCCTCGCTTAGATGTTCCTGGGTCAGAATTTACGCCATCGCATTCTGAGGTGAAGTTGATGCTCTTGTATATTTTTGACATATTCTACATCCTTCATGGTTAATGGCCTCTCTGTCTTTGCATTTTCCGTAATAGTGCTTAGGCGAATTCTAACCCCATTTTCCTTCTTACAGGATGGTCAATCTTCTTTGAGAGTTAAAGAATCTATGCACGATATCAGTAATCTTACTATTAAAACACATGGAAACGACGCTGTGAGTAATTCAGGAAATGCTCAGTCACCTGTTACTCCAAGAGGTTCATCTTTCTGCTCAAGCCAACTTCTAGCTCGGAGAAAAATATTCGCTGAATCGCAGTTAGGAAGAACTAGTTTTGATCAACTCCTAGAACCTAGTTCTTCACAGAGGCCTGGAATTGCTCCTTACAGAGTTGTTCTAGGGGACGTAAAACAAAAGGTTCTGTTTTCTGCTTTCAAATTTCTGGATGATTAAGCTTTTTGAAAACACGTTACTTGTTAGCATGTATTTCTCTTTATCTGTTACAGTTCTAGGTGTAGATTTAGTCTAAGATCTCTGTAACAAATCATTCCTATTATATCATTTAGGGAGATGTTATCTAGGTTTGTTACATAGGTTTCTCTATATAAGGCTTGTAAACTCTAGTTGTAAAGGTGTGAGAGAGTTCTGAATAGATTTTTTCAAACTTACATTACTTTTACAACATCTTTGTTCGAAACGAAAGATGATATCTCACTGAAGAATAAAGGTAAGACTTAAGTAGTTAGACCTTCTCCTGAAGTTTTCCGTATTGTTGCATTGTTTAGCATAGGAAAATTCATAATCTATGAAATATTTGATGATTATCGAACACATAAATTTGCCTTGTGAACTTCTGTTTTTTTCATCTCATTTTCATTGTGCAGCATCACTCTTTTGGGTTGAGCCGATATAATTGAGCTTTGAACTCGACAGGTTTTAAATTCAGTTTAAGATAGCTGACTTGAAAATCCCAAATATTTGTTGTGTTTACCCGCTGATATTGTCGTGATTGTCATGAATCACTTCCTTTTGTCTTGCAGACTGTAGTTTTGATGTTCTGCTAATGAGCTCTTATCCAATCAATTTCATGTGATGATTTCATTTAAATTGTAATGCTTATACAATCAGATGTATCCATGTTGGTCTTACCTAAGTGCTTTAGTTCTCATGTGGTTTGCTAGTCTATTTTTTGATCCATCACAATGTTTCTCAGAGAACTAATAAGAAGTCCTAGCCTCAATGCATAATCTACTCTTAGCCCTCAAGGATAACTTATGTCGCAATGAACTCATGTTCTTTTCTGGCCAATTTAAAGTTCAGTACTTCTGTTTTTATCATCCTATAAGCTAAATGGTTAGCACTAATCCAGCTTTTGAAGACTAGGAAGCAGCTTGAACTTCTTCTCGAAGACCTTCCTTGTGAACACGATTATAAGGATTGTTATGAAACATCAGAGCAACTTCTTGAACCACTGATAATGTGCTATGAATCCCTGGTATCTTCATTTTAACTTTTATCAAATGAATTTGATGTTTAGTTGAACTTTAGATCAAGACATGTTCATTTACCAACTGACAGCAACTTTTGTAGAAATCTTGTGGGTCTGTAATCTTAGCTGAAGGCCGCCTGGCTGACCTAATCAGGCGTGTTGCTACTTTTGGGATGGTGCTAATGAAGCTTGATCTTCGTCAGGTGGTTACTCATTCCTTGTTCTAAAGCACAACTATGCATGGCAATTTGTGTCAACCTTTTTTCCTTTATGCGTCAGGAATCAGGAAAACATTCTGAAACTCTAGATGCTATAACCAACTATTTAGATATGGGTACATATAGTGATTGGGATGAAGATAAGAGACTAGAATTTCTGACGAGAGAATTAAAGGGGAAGAGACCCCTAGTCCCTCCAACAATAGAGGTAAGTGTTTCACTGTGCATATATTTTGAACTGCTCTCAATCCTCTCTTTCTCGCAATTCACAGTTTTTGAGGGTGTTAAATTAGTAATCTTATCTTGTTCAATGTGCAATCATGCTGAGATTTATCCCAGTTGGGCTCTATGATGAATGAGCATGCATGAGACTTGTGCTAGACTTCTATCTTAGTGCATTGACTTGAGCATTTTGAGTAATTATGAATTACAAAATTAATAACCTATGTTTCTCTTGGGATAATATTAGAAATTACAACGGCTCTCTTGCTCCGTCATGTCTAAAAACAATTAAAATAGTCATGCACATAACAAAGAAACAAATTACTCTGTGCTATAAAGATCTTTGAAACATTCAAAGTGCAAAGCCTGTCCAAATTCCTCTCTGTTATTTATGGATATGTTGCATCACCAAATTCAATTACCATAGTTGAATGCAGCATTTTCTTATTTACGATTTTTATTTAATATTTAGTTACTACAACATTTTTCCTTAGGTTGCATCTGATGTTAAAGAAGTACTGGAGACCTTCAGAGTAGCTGCCGAATTGGGAAGCGGTTCACTTGGAGCTTATGTGATTTCCATGGCTTCCAATGTATGACATGCAATTTATACCCAATTGTTAGTGATCCTGTTGTGAATACAATTGACCACCAAATCTTTTCGAGTGATTAAAATCTTTCTTATTTTATCCATCTTCACTGGCAGGCTAGTGATGTTCTTGCAGTTGAGCTTTTGCAGAAGGATGCCCACCTTTCCATTGCTGGAGAGCTAGGAAGACCATGTACTGGTAGAACGTAAGATACTTGTTACTTAACATTAATTACATTGGCTTTTAGAATGTAGATCCTGTAAAATGGAGGCTTGTGGTTTGAGAGACTAGATTAATTGGAAGGCATGAATGTATGTGAGTCATCCAGGTAAAAGTTCATCCCAATTTGTTATTGAAGAGAAATTGCTGGGATGGCATATGATGTTGTAAGTAAAAATATGAAAAATATCGAACTCTGCCCACACATTTACAATGTTGTTAATCAAATAGAATATTGTAGACTAGAAACTTATCTTAATAAGGTTTATCAATAGAACAATTGTAAAATTATGATCCAATAAGAATTGTGACAATGTGTCATACCAGACATTTGATGCTTATTTTAATCCGTACAAAGCCTTTTTTAACTTGAACACATGGTTTGGTAAGGTATGATTAATAAAACCTGAAGGTTGTTCTACACAGATTTATCGCATTAGGACATTCATGTGCTCCGAGACCGAGGCGTAGATGACATCCGGCATTGTTTAACAATTTCTTTGAAAACAATAGGCCTCGTAGCAAATAGCAAAAAACAAGTCTAATTCATAAAATAATATTGTTACTACATATGTGAAATACGAATAATGCGGAAGCTGTTCTTAGAAAGAAAAGTACGAAATGCGGCTATAATCATGAAATCAGGGATTTGGTCTTCATAGCTCTGGATTTCTTCACCAGCCCCAATATCAATCTTGTTCTATCTTTTCCACATGTTCTTCATTGTTATCTGGGGAAGGACACAAGGGGATGAGCGTTTTGAGAAACACTCAACAAGTGGGGTCCGATCGAATACCAGAAAAACAAGTTATACATATATCATTTTCAAAGCAGAAGTCGAAAACAGAACAGACAGGGTTCAGAACTTATTTCGTATTAGACGATCATATCATATCATATCAAATAGAACAAAATCTTAACGGAGCAAAATGTTATCAAAACAGAATCACCTACTGAACATATATTTTATAATAATGACAATGGGTTATTACCCTTGATCTTGGACTCCCTATAGGGCCTTCTCTTGTAAATGGGCTACCTCTAAGGCTTTTTTTGGATCTGAGCTCCCTCTAGAGCGTTTTCCCATGACTGGATACTACTGGTGCCTTTTTTTCTCACAGGTTTTCCCGATGCGTCAATATTCAAATCATAACAAATAAACTTATTACTTGGATCGAAGGAAGAAAATCAAACAGATTAAATCGGAATGAAATGGACGGAACGTGTCGGAACTTAGCAAAAGATGCATAACAAAACATATAGTAATGCATATGAATGCAAAACGTATAGTAATTGATCGAATTTTAAATCATATATCAAACTTTAAAACAATACGTAAGCTCACTTACAGTAATTCTAATATGCAGATTAAACTTGATCGATACTTGAACGTAACCTTGGCCGAACTTTGGCAGAGTTTGAACGTGAATTGGACAGTACTACGAGCAAGACTTGGATGTGATTCACGGGCAAAATAACGCCTTAAAACTTTGTCTAGAGGCTGTAGAAACTTGACTGGAAGCACACAATCTCGGCAACTAATTGCTTGAGGAGGACGAACTACAACAATTCGAATGGGGCTTGATTTCGATTTTTGTTACTGCTCATCTACTTAGGCACTTCTTGGCTTGACTATAATTGATTATTTGGACAGATTAACACCTTAAGATAATGTCTACTTGCTGCTCAAATTTTAATAGCACGGCAGCAACTTTCTCGTACAAAGAGCCGAATTTTTATTGAGTTTGTGGAGGCTTTTTGGAGTGTGAATTGTCTAGGCCATGGGTGGTATTTATAGGCTGAAAATGGCATATCAAGGGCCATATATGGCCGAAAACTTGGAGCCCAAACAACCTCCATGATGGTCAAATTGCTCAACCCCTTCAAAGCTCATTTAGTTTACTAAAGGGTCATCTTTTACACCATAAAGATGTCCAATTCCTAGCGCATCCCTCGGCTGCATTTTATTATCATTTTAGGACAATATGGATTAGCTTCTTTGAGCTAGATATTAGAATCCATGATCTGGGGGTTTGCACTCTCGAGTTGTCTCACTTTGATTGTTGCCAGCTTGCATTACCTCGGGCTCCAATAAGCTGAATTGAGTTGAGTACCTTTGAGGTGGGAAATCGAGCTATAACACTTAGATTTTTTATTGATAAGCTTTGAACTAATAGTTATAAGTTTATTTCTTACATGTTTTGCGCTTTAAAATTCCGAGTACTCACAATTCAAGAAAGCAATCTTGACATCTATCTGAAACACTTTGATATTAAAAAAAAGTTGCATAAATTTGTAACCTAGTAATTTGTAAAACGAACTGCTATGATTCGTTTCCGGTTTTGCTTTCAACAACTTCCCAACTGTTTTGAAGACTGATGAATTTAACAGACAGGAATTAACTTAGAATTCGAAGGACTATCGAATATTTTGAAAAAATATGGATGAAATTAGCTGCTTTTTATGAACAACACTTGATGACTGGAAGTATTGCATGTTTTTTGAACCTTTTTCATGATTATTGGAATAGGCTTCGGGTAGTTCCTTTATTTGAAACTGTGAAGGACTTGAGAGAAGCTGGTTCTGTCATTCGGAAGCTATTATCAATTGATTGGTACCACAAACATATCATTGAGAACCATAACGGACACCAAGAGGTATTGCTGAAATGATTATCATTATATTTTAGGAACTCGTGGCGGATTGGAGCTGAATCATGATCTCTTTACAGGTGATGGTTGGATATTCTGACTCGGGGAAAGATGGTGGCCGTTTTACTGCTGCATGGGAACTTTATAAAGCTCAAGAAGATGTTGTAGCTGCATGCAATGAATATGGAATAAAGGTTACTTTATTCCATGGACGTGGAGGCAGTATTGGACGGGGTGGTGGCCCTACATATCTTGCAATCCAATCACAACCTCCTGGTTCAGTTATGGTAAAGTTCAGTTTTTATCTGTTCGTTCTTCTTTTCTTTTTTTTTCTTTTTTTCTTTTTATTTTTTCCCTGTTTTTCTTTGGTTAGCTCACAAATTTTGTGAATTTACTTTCTTTCCATTTCAACTCCGATATAAAATAATTTTGTGCATGCAATGCTCGAACTTAGAAGCAAAGCTGTGCTAAATTGTGTTGAGGATTTGTTTGCTTGGTTGCGTAGATTGAGAATATGAGAAAATTAAACTACATGAATTTTGATAAACTAGCGTAAACAACAAATTTTTTTTTTTTGAAAAACAGGATTGTTGTAATTCAAGCGATCACAAGATGAACACTCTTGTCCCGATTAACGGAATATTGACTCGAACTCAGATTACAAACGTAGCATATTACGTTCAACAAATATCAAGAATTAAATTGAGTAAGAAATGCAATGAACGCACATGGATTTAACGTGGTTCGACAATTGTCTACATCCACGAACGAATAACACCCTGATCAATCTTTATTATCACTCATCATCGGTTACATGGAATTCAGATTACAGGAAGAATCACTTAGCAAGAGATACACTACTTGTGATTTACAATACAACCGAGAACTCAATTCTCTAGTAGTGTTTCGTAACTGAAGAAATCAGGAAGATGAAGCGAAAGAAAAATATATATGGAAGAAGTCTCTGAATATCTGAAGTTATATCTACATATACAAGTCCATGTACGTAGAGTCATTAACTTCCAAACTTCCCCGCCAACTGCTTCTTTCCTTCTGTTTCAATCTGTTAACTTCCCTCGTGCCAGTAAACCATCTTCTCCCAAATACAACCCCACCCGTTTGAGTCAATGCCATGAGACAAAACATCCACAATTCTCCACCTTGTCTCATGATTGATCCGAGTGCTACTCGCCAACATGTGTCCTTAACCTAAGGACTTTCCAGCTCTTCAACATTGACCAACCTTAGACAATGTTGAAGCTTTTCCGTTGTGATTGGTTTGGTTAACATGTCTGCTGCATTGTCTTCTGTCCTTACCTTTTCTACCACAACCTCTCATTTTCTAACTATTTCTCTTACAAAATGCAATTTCACATCCATGTGTTTAGTTCTCTCATGAAACACTTGGTTCTTTGTTAAATGAATTGCACTTTGATTGTCACACAACATCCTTAACGTTGTAAATTGAACTTGTAGTTCAGCAACTAAACCACGCAGCCACAAAGCCTCTTTAATTCCTTCTGAAATTGCAATATATTCGGCCTCTGTAGTTGACAGAGCCACCACCGATTGAAGCCCTGCCTTCCAACTGATAGCTGTTCCAAACATTGTGAACACATATCCAGTTAAGGACTTCCGAGTGTCCATGCATCCGGCAAAATCTGAATCCACAAAGCCATTTAACGCTTCAGTTACCTCACTGGCTCCACCATAAACCAACCCATACTTTGTTGTACCTTTCAGGTATCTCATTACCCACTTTAGAGCTTCCCAATGAGGTTTCCCTGGTTCTGCCATAAATATGCTCACCATGCTTACAGCATAAGCTAAATCAGGCCTTGTACAAATCCTAGCACACATGACTGATCCTACCGCACTTGCATAAGGAACCTTAGTCATGTACGCCTTTTCCTCAGTAGTTTCTGGTTTCTGTATGGCAGTAAGTTTGAAATGTTGTGCTAATGGTGTTAGCACACTCTTTGCGACTAGCATTCCAAACTTACTCAATACTTTTTCAATATATGATTGTTGTGACAAGTAGATTAGCTTCCTTCCCTTGTCCCTTCTTATTTCCATACCAAGCATCATCCTTGCTGGGCCAAGATCCTTCATATCAAACTCTGTCTTAAATTGAGTCTTGAGCTTTGTAATTTCTTGTTTATCTTTACAGGCTATCAATATATCATCCACGTATAGCAATAGATATATCATTCCACCTGTTTCACCACTTTTAAAGTATACACACTAATCATATTTGCTTCTGTGGAAATCAGCCTTTAACATGAAATCATCAAACCTTTTATTCCATTGCCTTGGGGACTGTTTTAACCCATACAGCGACTTCTTGAGTTTGCAGACTTTATCTTCACTTCCTGTTACAGTAAAGCCTTCAGGTTGGAGCATGTAAATGTCTTCTTCCAGCTCTCCATGTAGGAAAGCTGTTCTTACATCCATTTGTTCCAATTCCATATCCCATCTAGCTGTTATGGCCAATACAACCCGAATAGATCTGTGTTTCACTACTGGGGAAAACACTTCATGGAAATCAATTCCTTCTCTTTGAGTGAAGCCTTTGGCTACTAGTCTTGCCTTCAGCCTTGGAAGTTCAACCCCAAGTATTCCATCCTTCCTTTTGAATACCCATTTCGATGCAATTAGCTTCTGACCATGTGGTCTCTCCACCAACATCCAGGTCTTATTGTCTAGTAGAGACCTGATCTCTTCCTTCATAGCATCTAACCATTTGTCCTTATCCTTACAGCACAAGACTTCCTTGTATGATTTTGGTTCTTCGATATCCAGTCCTTGAGCTGTAATACCAGATTATACCCTTCTTCTGCTACTTGCTGATCTGGATTCCTTGCTGATGGTGAATCTTGATCAGCCTCACCAGACACCCCTTCAAAATCCAGTCTCATTTTTGCATTAACTGGTTCAGTATCCAGAACAGGTCTATTTGCTGCTTGGTTTTCTGTATTTGCCATATCTTCCTCATTGAACACGACATCCCTGCTTATTATCATCCTTTTAAATCCATTTTCTAAGCACCAGAGTTTATATCCTTTAACTCCCTTGGGATATCCCATGAATATGCATTTTAGGGCTCTTGGCGCAAGCTTGTCTTGTCTCAAATGTGCATAAGCAATACATCCAAAAATTCTTAAGTGCTTATACGATGCCGGCTTACCTGTCCATAGTTCTTGAGGTGTTTTAAAACCTGTGGCAGACGAGGGGCACCTATTGATGAGGTAACATGCTGTACTTACAGTTTCTGCCCAAAAAGATTTTGGTAATTTAGCTGCCACAAGCATACATCTCACCCTTTCAAGAATGGTTCTATTCATTCTCTCTGCAAGACCATTCTGCTGTGGAGTGCCTCTTACTGTCTTGTGCCTCGTGATTCCTTCTTTTGCACAAAAACTGTTGAACTCATCAGATAAGAATTCAAGTCCGTTATCTGTCCTCAAACATTTCACCTTCCTACCCGTTTGATTTTCAACAAGTGCTTTCCATTCCTTAAAGAATTTAAAGGCTTCATCCTTTCCCTTCAGAATGTACACCCATACTTTCCTGGAATAATCATCTATAATGCTCATGAAATATTTAGCTCCACCTTGTGAAGCTATTTGAGAGGGACCCCAAAGATCCGAATGGATATACTCTAAGGTAGCTTTGGTTCTGTAAGACGATGTATTAAACTTGACTCTACAAGATTTACCATACACACATTCTTCACAGAATCCCAGGTTCTGAATTTTATCCCCACCAAAGGCTCCTTGTTTGCACAATTCAATCAATCCATGTTCACTTACATGGCCTAATCTCTTATGCCACAGCTGAGTCTTATTGATTTCACCATTTACTGCTGTGGCAGTAGAACCAATTATTGTGCTTCCAACAAGTGAGTAAATTCCATTGTTTCTGATTCCTTTCATCATTACTAGAGCACCTCTAGAACCTTTAGGACTCCTTTTTCTGCTTTGAACGTGCATCCGATTTTATCCAGAGTTCCAAGGGATATTAAATTCCTCTTTAATTCTGGAACATATCTAACTTCTTGCAGGACTTTCTCAGTTCCATCATACATCTTAATTCGCACAGAGCCAATTCCAAGTACCTTGCATGTTTTATTGTTACCAAGGAGTACTGAGCCTTCTTCTGTTTGGTTCAGTGTCTCAAACCAATCTTGATTGGGTGTCATATGATATGAACACCCTGAGTCTAATATCCATTCCTTTGAGGAATCATTATTAGTTACTGTTAGAACCTCAGCTGACTCATATCCATCTTGTACTATGGCTGCATTTCCTGATTCAGATGGCTTTACATGGTCTCTTTTCTTTCTTTCTGGGCAATCAATTTTGAAATGACCTTCTTTATGACAAAAGAAGCATCTCCTTTTACCCTTATACTTGGATCTTGATTTGAACCTGTTTTTATTGAATTCCCTCCTTTCTGGTCTGCCTCGAACCATCAGACTTTCCCCTGATTCTTCTTCTTTACTCTCCGATTTCTTCTTGAGTTCTTTAGAGACCAGTGCTGTTTGCACTTTCTCCAGGGACAAGGTTTCTCTGCCAAAGATCAGTGTGTCTGCTATATTCTCATATTCCTTAGGCAGAGACCTCAACAGCAATAAACCTTGATCTTCATCTTCAACTTTTATCTCGATATTTTCAAGATCAAGAATAACTTTGTTGAAGTCATCTATATGATCTTCCAGAGTCTTTCCATGAGTCATCTTGAATGTATAGAGTCTTTGTTTCATATAAAGTCGATTAGCCAACGACTTTGTCATATATAGATGTTCAAGTTTCGTCCAGATTGCAGCTGCTGATTTTTCTTTCGAGACTTCCCTCAGAACTTTGTCTCCGAGATTCAAGATCAGTGCACTATGTGCCTTGTTTAAAATATCTTTCCGTTCTCTTTCTGACAACGAAGAGGATAGTGACTTCTCCCCCAAAAGAGCCTCATCCAAACCTTGATGAACCAACAGTGCATGCATCTTCAGACGCCACAGGCCAAAGTCATTCTTCCCGGTGAATTTTTCGACTTCATATCTTGCAGACGCCATGTTCCTCCACAACCTGGCTCTGATACCACTTTGTTGTAATTCAAGCGATCACAAGATGAACACTCTTGTCCCGATTAACGGAATATTGACTCGAACTCAGATTACAAACGTAGCATATTACGTTCAACAAATATCAAGAATTAAATTGAGTAAGAAATGCAATGAACACACACGGATTTAACGTGGTTCGACAATTGTCTACATCCACGAACGAATAGCACCCTGATCAATCTTTATTATCACTCATCATCGGTTACATGGAATTCAGATTACAGGAAGAATCACTTAGCAAGAGATACACTACTTGTGATTTACAATACAACCGAGAACTCAATTCTCTAGTAGTGTTTCGTAACTGAAGAAATCAGGAAGATGAAGCGAAAGAAAAAATATATGTGAAGAAGTCTCTGAATATCTGAAGTTATATCTACATATACAAGTCCATGTACGTAGAGTCATTAACTTCCAAACTTCCCCGCCAACTGCTTCTTTCCTTCTGTTTCAATCTGTTGACTTCCCTCGTGCCAGTAAACCATCTTCTCCCAAATACAACCCCACCCGTTTGAGTCAATGCCATGAGACAAAACATCCACAATAGATAAATAAATCAAATGATAAAGACAATCTTATAGATTTCCTTGTATTTCATACATCCAGTAAATTATTTTTATTTTTCTTTCTTACTTAATTGTCCTTTTGTCTCAAAATTAGGAAATGATTTATTTGATCTTTTTTCTACTATAAACGTTTGCTTTGCTAAAATTCAGGAACTTTTAAGCAAGAATATTAAGCTAATCGATCATCATTTTGCAAACCAATATTAAGTTTTGCTTTCCTGCTAGTTCCATCTGGATTTGTGTGGTTGTGTAGAAATTTAAGTTTTATTTCCTTGCTTTAGCGATTTTAAATCAACAATAATTCTTGTGTTTTGTTGTGGCAGCAAATAGATAAGTTCTGTTGGGCCTAAAATCTGACTTCTCTCTTCAGTGTGCAACTTTTGTCTAAAACTTCTGATAATTTAGTTCTGATGAATTGGCAGGGGTCCCTCCGATCAACTGAACAAGGAGAAATGGTACAGGCAAAGTTCGGACTACCACAAATCGCTGTTCGCCAGTTAGAAATCTACACGACAGCTGTGCTACTTGCTACTCTGCGGCCTCCAAAGCCACCAAAAGAAGAAAAATGGCGTAATCTAATGGATGAAATTTCTAAAATTAGTTGTTCTTCATATAGAAACACTGTCTATGAAAACCCGGAATTTCAAGCTTACTTCCGTGAGGCAACCCCTCAAGCCGAACTTGGTTTTCTCAACATTGGTAGTCGTCCAACACGAAGAAAGAGTTCGGTTGGAATAGGGCACCTAAGGGCTATTCCATGGATATTCGCTTGGACTCAAACAAGATTTGTTCTCCCTTCATGGCTTGGAGTTGGTTCTGGTTTAAAGAGTATCTGCGAAAAGGGTCACACGGAAGATCTGCGAGCAATGTACAAAGATTGGCCGTTCTTTCAAAGCACTATTGACCTTATAGAAATGGTTCTTGGAAAAGCCGACATTCCCATAGCCAAGCATTATGATGAAGTTTTAGTGTCTGAGAGTCGACAAGAACTTGGAGCAGAGCTGAGGAGGGAGCTTTTGACAGCAGAAAAGTTTGTACTTATAGTTACAGGACATGAAAAATTGTCTGAAAACAACAGTAGCCTTAGAAAGCTGATCGAGAGCCGGCTTCCATATCTAAATCCTATGAATATGTTGCAGGTTGAGATATTGAAGAGGCTGAGACGAGATGAGGATAATAACAAACTACGAGATGCACTTCTAATCACGATAAATGGTATTGCTGCTGGGATGAGGAACACTGGCTGATGAATATGCATCACCACTCATGGGTAACTATGAAAATCTGAAATAAGCAACGACATTATATTGCAGCCTTTGAACGAACTTGGTTGGAATATTACAAGGTTTGGCTGTAGTGCCCTGGGAAAAAGAAACTGTATAATATTCTATTAAAAAATGGTGAGTTTTAAATTGTGTGTTGTCCAAATTGTCTTTATGTTTAATTTATTGTCTCAATTTGGTGTTTGATTTATTGCCTGTTAAATTTGTGTGTTTATTTTTTAGATTATTATTAGTTTTAGGTCTGATTTATTTTGTTTATTTTTTAGACTATTATTAATTTTAATTTATTGTGTTATTTTGTGTTTAATTTATTGTTCTAATATTACATTTAAAATGATGATTTATTTATGAGTTCCAGTTGTGATTTTATAAAATTATTCTCCAACGCTGTACAAATAAACATCATCATTAATGTAGATATCTAAGTGCATAGATTGCCCAAATTGTCCTTGTGTGTAATTTATTGTCATAAATTGGTGTTTAATTTGTATTTGATTTATTGTGTATGTTAAATTTGTGTTTAAGTGTTTAATTTAGTGTGTTTATTTTTTAGATTATAATGTTTTAAGTTTGATATATTGTGTTTATTTTTTAGATTATTATTAAATTTAATTTATTGTGTTTATTTTGCATTAATTTATTTTTCTAGTATTACCTTGAAAATGGTGATGTATTTATGAGTTGTGTGCTATCCAAATTGTCCTCGTGTTTATCTTCTTTTAGCGGGAAGATATCACAAATATAACCATTAACATTAAGTCATATTTGTGTTATATTTTTTATTGTCAATTATATTCAATTTTTTTGTTAAAAATAATATAACATATACGAAACTCTCTTTTCGTCATTAAGATAAAAAGACGTACATTAGAAAATTGTTCATCTAAAACATTATTATATTTAAAAAAGAAACCAACTACATTGAAAAAAAAATGTCTCTTCACGTGTCACAAATTTAGCATTGGTGGGTAGTTCGAGACAACCAAGGACGTTTGTTGTTGGCTTTTGGTAAGCAGATAAACCAACTTTTGTCAGTAGTACATAGTGAATTACTGGCAATCCTTGAAGGAATTCTTCTCCACGATAAAAGTTTTTCTGATGTACAAGTAGCATCTGATTCACTATTGGCAGTGCAAGCAGTCACTACCGAACAAGATGATCTTGGCTATATTGGACTTTGTGCAATGGACATCAAGGAACGATTGAAGAGACCTGCAATCTCTGAATGCATTTATGTCTGTCGATCGTCGAATAATGTTGCTCATAATATTGCTCGTTTTGCTTGTTCTTCGCCTTCTCCTTTTGTTTGGATGAATGGTGAATTTCCCTTTTGGTTGGTCAATCTTGTAATGGATGATTTTAATCAATCAAGTTACGAGTTTACCTTAAAAAAAAAATATCTCTCCACGTCATGTTTACTAATTTGAAAAATATTTTGAGTTTTGGTAATGATACTTTGATACACAACTTTTGTTGAAAAATTCTCATGCATTACTGCAAATTTAATATTTCTTTTCTACAACTATATGGTGTTAAACGCTTCTTCGGATCAGTTAACAGAACACTTTCATCGGTAATTTGTTCTCTCCTTACCATGTTAATACCTCTCAGTGCCTGTAATATCAGGTCGAAATCAGTAAAGATTATGTTCCAAAAGATCATATTTGCATAGGGCAGCCACACCAGGCATCTGATTCAGCCAGCATCTTTCGAAATGAGGCTCACAGCCAAAAAATTCCACTTTCTTGAACGAAATTTAAACCCAGTGGTGGAATTTTTATTCTGTCCACACCATTCAAACAAAATTATAAATACCTGAAGCTATAACACATATATCAATTAAGTGAACATTTAAACTTTATTTGCAAAGATGGCGTCGCTTAAAGCCGAAAAACCGGTTGGATCTCAATCAGCTGGCTCGGTCAAGAAAGCTCCGGTCTCCAAAGCCGCTCCTCCCAAGAATGAGCAGAAGCCTCGGGAGCCTAGGAAGAAGGTAAGAACCCTCAAAATGGCACGCTGTTAAGAAAATATATATAGCTTGATTTCTTGAATATACATCAATAAGAAGTGTAATCGTTTAATTGTATAGCTTAATCAAAGAGGGTGAACCCTCTAACTTATGCTGGATCCGTTCTTGCTGATTATTATTTTGATCGTGCTTGTAGGGATGCGGCACCAAACCAGTTGTAAAAAAGTGAGAAGAAGGACTGGAGGATTAAAATGAAATGTTGGCTTGCATTTATGTAACCTTTTGTTTCACTGAATAAAATCATGATAAATAGTTGAAGCACTAATCAATTCTTTTGCTGCTGAAATTCTTGCATCAGTGAACACGAAATTGTCAATATTAGAAGAAAATATGTTATGCGATTCATATGATCAGAGTGCACAATCCACCATTATAGAGCTCCAGAAGTTTACTTTCAAGGGCAAGTTGAATCCCTCAAGATATACTGGAGATTATAAAAGTTATGACACATAACCAACATTGGCAGAGTAAGCCTTATAAGAGATTGTGTAGTCGATTGATTCTTTCCTTTCTTGGAACTTACCTAGATCTAAAATATTAGATAATTTATGGCGGACCAAGAAATTAATGAAATTCGCAATTTTAAAATATTATGAATCACATTTGGAAGCTTTTCAATTAACATTGATCAGGTCAATATACCACCATTAAAACGGGCTGATTCTGCCTGCTAAGTTTAACATGCATTCAGGCACAAGGCGTTTTCTTGGTGGAGCTGTCGCGTGTCTGGCCTGAGCTTCAATGTCTCCTGAATGAATAATTGCAACCAAATCTTCAAGCATGTCGTCTCTGCTGCCCCTCATTGGATCCTGAATCACATTCATATTAAATCAGAAAATGCATCAGTATTTGGCTTCTTGGATAGGCTTTTGCATCGAAGTAAATTTTTCATCATGCTTTCAAAAACCCATGAATCAAATCCACATAGCTACACAGAAGCTTCATAATCTTGGCTACTAAGAATGTGAAGGAGCCGTTTTTCCAACCTGAATGAATAAATCTGTATGAGTCTTCCCTTCATATAGAATACATTGAGCTTGTACCCCCAAGCTTTGAAGCGTCTCAGCAAAACTTTTACTGCAACCAAGTATAAGCATGTCAAAACTGATATAAAACTTGCTTAGAGATGACTTGCATTATAGAAGAACTATGAACACACAATTTCTCTCGCTCTAAACCAAGTTTCAAGGATTATTTTGAGTACTTATAGTTTATCTAAATTTGTCAAGTCACTTTATACATCCCTTTACAACAAACAATACATAAGATGTTAGCCACATGATATATATAGTCAAAAAATTGATATTTCTGCTACCTGGCATCAAAGGGAATAGAATAATCTGCAGTTCCATGGAAAAGGTGTATAGGTGGTAGAAGGGAGATTGCATCCCTAAAGTTGGAGTCTTGCACCATTACTTCTGGAGAATACCGTCGTAAAGATTCTTCTCCCTCCATTATGCTAGACAAGCAACAAATATCATTATATGTATGATACAATGCTATCAGAGAATGCGACAAAGACAGTGAGACTAAGTTGAGATATTGAAGTTGGTCGAGTGTATAGATACCTTAGAAATATGGAGCGGTACAAACCTCGGGTATGGAAATGATCAGCCAAGCTGAGAAAATTGTATCTGTCCATAAAATGTCGAATAAGAGGTTTTAGATTCGATCATAAGTTAAGGATACTAAACAAGAACCACAGACAGAAAAAACATTCCATTCTCCTGGGAATAGAAGGATAGGTGAGCAATTAATCATCAGCGACATTTCGCAACTTTTGATAAGCAAAAACTTAAAAATTCGGAACATTACATAAGAATTTCTATTTATGAGTTTTTGGCATGAATCAGATTTCGTTATATCTAGGCGGCATTAGAAGAGGAAATTAGTGAAGTGATATTCACGAGTTCTATTATTCATAAGACCTTGACTAGAAGAGCGAGATCAAATTCCACTAGCAAACACAACACTATAATCTGAGCACGTCAGATAATTATTTTAAAAAGTTTCCAAGAATGTAATCTTTAATACAATCTCACCCTCCAGATAAACCAAAATACGAGTTTATTTGAGATACACTCCAAGAAGTTTTCCCTCCTCCAGCCTCTTTGATTGCCTGCTCTAGTAGAGCACAAGCAGCAATATGCGCACCAGCTGACTGCCCCATGAGATATATTCTAGGCAAAATAAGAATCTGGTAAGAATAAAAGGCAGCATCGTGACGCTAAAACAATGTAACTGGCAAACTACCTGTTAGGATCGCCACCATAGTCTGCAATATTATTGCAAACAAATGAAATACCTTGAGAAGCGTCATTCACCATGTCGCTTATAGTTCCCTGTGGGAAATTCCTATGAGTAAAAGGTAGAGCAAAATTTTGTTGTGGTTAATAAATCTCATGTAGTAAAAAAAACTAGGGCAAAAGTTTGCTTTGTTTAATAATCCTCATGTAGCAATCTCTGAAATCAATTTCCAATATGTGGAATCTACTTTGAATTTTATAAAAAAAAAACAATAAAGAAATTCATGTTACCTGTAATCCATGCAAACCACTATAACATCTCTTTCTGATAGCTGTACTCCTAAAAGAGAACCCCACGCTTTATAACTGTGCTGACCAGAAATGATGGTTTAACTGATTGTAATACAACTTATGGTTTACAAGTTTGGAAAGAAAAACTCGAAAACATCACTACAACTTGTGATTAAATGTTAGATTCTTTCTCAAATAATTCTTTTCTGAGTTTCGTTATCTTCTTGAGTACTTATCAAATCCAAGTTCAGTTCTCAAGTCTAATGCTTGTCGCACAAATAAAAATATTCCAATATATGTCTCAATGGTGTAGGAACTTATATCACATGGTATATTATGTACTCTCAAGTGCTAAGGAAAAAGGAGCATACTTGTCAAACTTCGCGAGATAAAGAGACATGTATGAGTTAATGTATACAATCTTAACGGAAACAAGAAGACAGAGCATACCCAATAACCCAAGCTCCACCCGTTACAAATGCAACAACTGGCTTTGGTCCATCACTGTTTTTAGGCAAATAAATATCAAGCCTACAGTGGAAAACCTCAGTCATGCGTCCAGTCGTAGAGAAAATAAAATATCATATAAAAACACATTCTAAGAAACCGAACTTGTCTGTTGTTCAGTTAAAGTAATGAATGCAGTTGGTTAGAATCTAACCTATTTCTGGGCTGGTCTCCATAAACAATACCTCTACGTATCCGACTAGAGTGGAAGTAATGAAAAGCAACTGCACAAAAAGTTACATCGTTTTAGATAATGAATTTGTCATATTTAACTTCCACAAACATCGGTAAAAAAAAGCACATTGAAATCCAAGAGTCAAGAAACATAGATGATATGTTACATATAAAAGCGACATAGCCAAAAGGTCTTGTCAAGAAAAGGTTTCTTCAACATAAATGCACGATTAATATATGTGCAGATGGCAAACCTTGAAGAAAACCAGGAAAAATAAGGAAAGCATAACACCCAAGGGCGAGAAACCGGATGATCCATCTGTAGCCTACCCTGAATAAAGATGAATTATTAGAAAGTGCAAGGGAGATGAGGAAAATATATGTTAAACCATAAGTTGTGATTGAAAAATGGAAAATACAATATTACATGTTGAAGACACCACAAAGCCAAGGGCATATTAGTCTTCGATTTAGTAGTTTTTTTCAAACCAGTGATTATGGAATTTGTTCTGCTTCTATCTTTATTAAAATTTTACAGCTTCAACTTTCCATTTGAGCACATAGCTTCATAAATAGTATAACAAGAACAAGAGCGAATGACCAAATACAAAAAAATACATTCAAAATCTAAATGAAGGAGGTAATATATAATCATCACACCACGTAGGTAAGCACCTGTTACCTTCACATTTGAAAAATCCATCACCTTGTTCGAACTTAAAGTTAAAAAAGTCATCTTCATCCCCAAAACAAGTATAGTTTAAATGATTATACAACAGCTAAATGCCTCAACTCAATAACTTTGAACCCAGACAGCAATTCAGTCAGAATATCTTCTCTAAAACAAAACCAGCAAGATCCGACAATCTAAGCACTTCTTTAATGGAAATGTAAAATCTCAAAACAAAACAAGAAAAAATGCAAGGACATTCACCCAAGATACCGCCACATGTTGAAGCATAGCCGAGATATCACGTAAGTATCAGAAGCAGCTCTGCCAGCGTCCTGACTGGAAGATCTCCGGCTGCCAGCAGAGAGGGTGAAAAGTGATGCATCACTAGCCACACGCCTCCGCCTCTGTTGCTGATAAGAATCCGAATCGGCAGCCGGGTTGGTGTAACTCAAGGTTCTCGAAAGAATGGGCATAGCTTCACTTTTCCTGTCATCCACGGACAATGAAGGGATCATGATTCTTGTCTCTGTTCCCAGATCATCCACTTCTGATTTGATCAGCATCGGGGTTGACGCTGAGAAAGGCAAAGATGATGACGATGATGAGGGGATGGGATTATATACAGGAAGCATGTTTACAATCTCTGGCAAGGATTCTACTGAATCTTTTGACTTGGATCGGATGGAGTGGCAGGAATCTACCAAGCTTGTTTAGATTTCTCAGGAGGAAATCTGGCAGAGGATGAAGCAGGAAGAGGAGGACATCTAAATGAAAAGATTGAAGAAACTGAAATTTCAGAATGTGTGTAGAAATCTTGAACATTTCTGTGGGGTCCCATGCTTTAGATGGTGTGGCTTTGTTGGATTGGAGGGTTAAGGGAAAGTTGGGACCAATACACATTTTCCACGTGTCGTGTTTCTATTGGCGTTAATTTTTGCAAGTATACTTTTTAACATTTAGCTCAATAAAATCCGTTGAATTTCATTTCACGAAAAAATATTATATAATAAAAAACGAACAAAAGCCCCATATAAGTTTTGTGATTTTTTTTTTTTTAGCTACAATTTTTATGATTTTAAATCCTAAGGAAATTGTTTTTTTTTTAAAATAATATTTGGAAATTTTTTTTCAAATTGAAATCCTTTTCAGGAAAATGAAACTGGGCTTTGCTTTCTTTTGTGAAAAACTGGATAATCTGGACTTAGATACTTTATGAGGCCCAAGAAAGTTTCAGTTTATATTTTTTGCTTTTTCATTCCTAAAAAGGAAGATAAAGTAGCTATATATTTTTTTTTGTATGGATATGACAATTTAAAATATTATCTTTTATCAACTAAAATAAATAAATATATTTTCTCTTTTACTGTAGGTTTTCGTTTACCCAATTTGCCTCGGCAAGGCAATCGCTATAATCATGTGAGGTCCTATGGGCTTTTTTATGACTTGAAACTTTTATTTGCTATTTTTCGACGTGTACGAGTAAAATTTTGAGTTAAAAGTTAATCACTGATCAAACATTTATCTACTTCACCAACTTGAAAGTCATATGATCTTAATCGAGCAAGAGAGCACCTAGACATTATTAGTTAATTTTTTACATTATAAAATGACAAAAATAATTATTAATTATATCATTATAATATTATAAAATAAATTTGTTTTGTTGCATATATGAACAATTGTTCATGTATTATTATTGCTACTGATAAAGAGAGACACGATATTTGTGTTAGGAAAAGTTTGATTTTTTGGAAACCAGTTTTTAAACTTGTAGAATTGTTTTTCAAATAGATTTATGAGTGAACTTTTTTTATGGTCGCCAATTTTTTTCCCATATTTCTTGTTGATATTTACATATAATTGAGTTCAAATCGGGTGTGTATATATATATATATATATATATATATATATATATATATATATATATATATATATATATATAGTTTGATGTCACATTGATAAAACGACAATCGTCAATTCTATCGCATTTTTTTCCCCATTTGTACTATTTGGAACGTTAAAATGATGTATAAATTTCTGATAATTGAACTGTCAAGATGGGATGGAAAAATCATACCAAACATTCAACATATTATCTTATCATTATATAATATAAAGATAAATATAATGATAAGATAATATGTTGAATGTTTGGTATGATTTTAACATGAGTGATTAAATTTATATATTGTATTGTAATGACAAAATTAACCCTACTATAAAAACTTATATTTCATTCTTATCAAGATCTTATAATTGCATGTCTCAATTCTTAAATTATGCTATATAATATATAATATACACACACACATGTATATGCGTGTGTGTGTATATTTTTGTGTATATATATATGTATCTATATATTTGTATATATGTATGTATTTAATAAACATTTAAAATTAACGGAAATGATTTAAAATATTTAAACAAAGAGAAACCAAACAAGAAAGCCAAATTAAAACAATCGCATATCAAAAAAAATAAAACCAAAGTGAAGTATATATGCGTGTGTGTGTATTTTTGTGTGTATATATATGTATCTATATATTTGTATATATATATATTTAATAAACATTTAAAATTAACTGAAATGATTTAAAATATTTAAACAAATAGGTACCAAACAAGAAAGCCAAATTATGGGTTGTTGCCGATGGAAAATTTGGGGGCTAATAATGTCATTTCATATTATTTATTCTTTTATCATGGAGATATCACTAACTTTTGGTGGGATGTTTTCTCCATGATGGATCACCATTATCACGGGCCCATTTAATTTTTGCGGGCTTTTAAAAAGTGAACCAAACATAGGTTGAAGAGTGATAAATTATTAATCACTTAGTTATCAAACGCACCAAACTATGTCTATATCCCTTAGTTATCCTATCATATGTACCAAACTATGCCTAATATGATAAAGACATGGTTTCATTATCTCAATTTACTTGCTAAAATGTCTATTGGTGTTAGCGTAAAATTTTCTAATCTAGAAGGACAAAATATCTCCATTTCTCATGTAAGTTATTAACAAAAATCTTTATTTTATAATGATTAATATTATGGTTTTTCATCAAAAAAATAAAGCAAAAATTTGTATTAAACGGTCCAATGAATCGTATTTTGTGAGACAGATATCTTATTTGGGTCATCCATAAAAAGTATTACTTTTTATGCTAAGAGTATTACTTATTTATCTGTGAGACGGGTCAACCCTACAGATATTCACAATAAAAAGTAATACTCTTAGCATAAAAGGTAATATTTCTTCATTAATGACCCAAATAAGAGATCCGTTTCACAAAATACTACCCGTGAAACCGTCTCACACAATTTTTGTCAAAATGTTTAAGTGAATTTCCAAAATTAACCGTTACCAAATGAAAAATAAAATAAATAATTATCAATTTAATTTGTTCTATTAATTTTTTTAATTAAAATTTATATTGTGTGAATATTACTGTTAGTTTCACATGGGTTTCAACATCTAAATTTCCGCGATAACTATTTCACTTCAATAAATTAACTATCAAGCAATAAATATTATTCTACTTTTTTTTTTTTCTATATATAAAAAAATTTCATTTAATCATATATATAGTAAGGATGAATTGAAATCCACCCGACATTTATCTATGTGGTAGTACTGTGAATTTATCGAATATTCGAATGTTCCATAACCCGATGCCCATCATTTCTTAACTAACAATAATCAGCAACCAGCTAGGTGGCACTAACTTTTTATAATTTTTATTTGAAAAATGTATAACATAAATTCTGCTTATTTGTTAGATCTTACGATTCAATTTGTATTTTTTTTTTTTAATTTATGCACTTTTGAGTGTCTGAGTTATTTATCCAATTTTTTCTATGTATAATGTGTGTTGAAATATTAATAATATGAACGAAATGGTATATTTTGTTGAGAAAACAATATTTTGATTGTATAACTCAAATATTTTATTTTATTTTGTTATCGGGTACTTCAGTTCACTAATTTTATTATTTTTCATCATAGTACTGACATGACATCAGGCACATCAGAAATATCTTAGGCAACGTTATCGTTTTACAATGTCACACGTCAACAATGCAATAAAAATTTACCAAAATTGAAAAAAATTATTACAAGTCAGTATATTAAGACTATTAACAGATAATATAAAGCCAACAATGATTTATAATTTTGTGATATTCGAATCTATTTTTCGAGGATAGTTCTTTTTTTACTTTTGGAAAAGGTTTCGGTTTAATTTTCTCATTGTAACATGTAGTTAATTAAAAAGCGTACCTAAAGTTGGGTTAAATTAATAATTTTGTTATGCAGCCTCAATAATATATGAAGAATAAATATTTTGTGAGACGGTCTCACGAATCTTTATATGTGAAACAAGTCCAACTCTACCTGATATTCACAATAAAAACTAATATTCTTAGCATAAAAAGTAATATTTTTCATGGATGACTCAAATAAAAGATCTTCTCACAAAATACGACCTGTAAAACCATCTCACACAACTTTAGAAATATTTCAGTTCGACACATAGGTTGTATCATTATTTTAATTTAAACATGACTAGACATGAAATGAACTAATCTTATTCATTTAAATTAATCATTACACTCCACCAAATCAGATCAATGATATAAGTAATTGACACATCACTTATTTGTATCTATTCTTAAAAACCATACCCTAAATTTCAAATATGCAGCCTCAATAATGTCCTAAGGCATCTCGATTCTTAGTGTTGCTTCACATATTTTAAAAATGTTGCATAAATTCAATGGCATACACACACTCTGCCAAAAATGAATTTGGATGATAATCAGTATATATGGATAACATAACGATGTATAACTAATAATTCGTAAAACTTGAGTCAAACGTTGGATCGAACAAAGATGTGTCGTGTGTAGATTTGTTTAATATATAATAAATTAATATAAATTAGACTCAACAAATTTTGCTACCCCCTTTCTTATCTGATAAACACCAAATCAACTACTGACTCACAAATTCAAGTTTTTAAATCGATTATTAAAGCATTATTTTAGAGGAGGGGAATGGGTTGGATTAAGGAAATGAAAGGGACCAAATAATTGAATAAACCATTTTGTCATTTCCCAAAGAAAAAGTGCTACCACTTTTTGGGTTTTGTTCTATTAGATTTTAGGCGCTTTTGGTTGTTATTTTCCCTTTAATTATACTTCAAAAATATGTGAGAGTACTCAATGTGTCACTCACACAATTTAGCTTTACAAAAGAGAAAGCCCACTTGTATCTTGCTACGTAAATGTGGATTTGATGGGGGGATTTGGTTATGTCATTTGTTTCTTGATTTAGCCATAAAGTGCATTTCCACCTGTCTGCGTGTTACGTGGTATGTGATGAAGGGTTAATCTTCGGAGGCGATGGGCCAAAACTAGTGGAGCAAGTATGAGTTAAAAGACAATCGTGCTCTCTTATTGTTTCTTTGTAATTTTGGTCATCGTTCTCCGATATTTTGTTTTGTTTTTTTATAATTTTAGTTTTTTTTCATGAAAATATTGATGTGTCATATGATACACATGAAATATTACATCAAAATCGTATCATTGTCATGTCTGTGTCATATAAAATAACAAATTAAGGGGAAAAACAAAAGTAAAACTGAAATTCCGACAAGATTACGATCAAAGTTGTACATTTGACTTGTTACATGAACGATGAACATTACTCTTTAGAATAATGAAAATGAACTAGTAAAAAAAAGTGTACACTATAATTAAAATAAAAGTTTGGATTAATAGTTTATGGGTATTTAACATAAATTTGACGAATTTAAACAAGAATCATCCAGTTATCGGTTTAAGGTGATTCTCAAGATCATAAAAATGGAAATACATATAACTATTCCACCAACATTAAGATCAAATAAATAATGCAATATCAAGTCCATATTTATAACATATAAAATGGAAATAATCATGGGAAAAAATTGTGTGAGACAGTTTCATGGGTCGTATTTTGTGAGACGGATCTCTTATTTAGGTCATCTATGAAAAAATATTACTTTTTATGCTAAGAATATTACTTTTTATGTCAATATCGGTAGGATTGACCCGTCTCACAGATAAAGATTCACGAGACAGTCTCACAAGAGATCAACTCAATAATTAATAATATGAAACTAACTAAATGAGAAGTCTAAATTTTCCCGGAAAATGAATGAATGACCAATGGATTCCAACAAAAAGTCCAGAAATATGGTTGGGATCTTATTTTATATTAATCATCTTGCTTCTAAAGTATTCTGATGAATTAAATATACAAGAAATTTCATATTCAAATCTATTGTAATTATCCATAAATGAAGTTTTAATATTGAAGAAACTAACTACTCCATTGCAAGTAGCCTCCAAACTCCAAGTCTTCTATTTCCCTGGAGACCGCCTATTATATTATATGTTGACCTATAACATGAGATCATCTTAAAAAAAAAAAAAACCTTACTCATATCTCATGTATTCTTACCCCTAAGAGCAACCAGATATTCAACCAACCAATAGGTGAAATTATCATATAAAATATTTAGAGAATTAAATTTTTTTAGTTAATGTGTTTCGTATACAGCGATCGATTTTTTCTCCAAAAGATTGAGAGGAGTTGATGTTTATATAAATATATTAAAACTTGATTTTACATATAGATAATTATATATATAATCGAGTTTGGTGTTGGATGATAAATTTCATTTTAATCGATAAATGTTGTTCTCGGTCAATATTATTTTAACTTTGATACAAGGTAAAAACTTGTGTGAGACGGTCTCACGAGTCGTATTTTGTGAGACAAATCTCTTATTTTGGTCATCCATGAAAAAATATTACTTTTTATGCTAAGAAAATTACTTTTATTGTGAACTCATCTCACAGATAAAAATTCGCGAGACCGTCTCACAATAGACCTACCCTTAGTTCAAACGTTTGCAACGTTGTTTAATTTATTTTTTCTTGATTTTTCATAAATAAAAAACCCCCTTATATGAATTAATTAATCCATTCCAAACATTTTCAAAAGGAGATTAATAAAACAAGAAGGTGCACAAACCAGCCATATTTTGATATGTTTGGTTGGCTTTTCTTAGATGGAGCAGCATCAAACACAGAGATACGGATACCAGTGCCAGCTCGAGATTACCCATGAAAATCACGATCGCACATTCTTGGGAAAAACCATTTGGTTTCCCGCGGAAATTCCAGCTTTTAACTGTAAAATAAAGCAACCCAACATCCTTTTTCCGATTCTGTCACTGCAAAATTCTTGAGAAATTCTTTAAATTTTCATATATTTATTTAACTGAGAATATTCTTGGAGTGTGGAAGTTTGTTTGAAACATTGCTCGTCTCCGAAGACTGAAATCCAACAACTGTGAAAGTCAAGTCATAAAAGTGAGAGAGTGGGACTAGTAATTGTTCAAAGCCATTTTGCCCCAGAAATAATCAATTACCCGAATAATTCATCACAATTTTTTCCTCCCATTTTCTCTATATCATGTTGTTTTTAAGTATATATGTAATATAGTATAACATAATACATAATATAAAACCATTATTGTCCATCTTTCATTTTTGTAAGTGGTGAATTTACTCTCTGGGACGCTTTGATTAGCGCAAAGATTGAAGACCGTACCAACTGAAATTTGTGGGTTTTGCATGTCTTTTGGTTTTCTCCGAATCTCTTCCATGTAATCTCACAGTACTCTAGCTTTCTTTCGAGTCCCTTCCCTTCTTCTTTCTTTTAGCTGTACTTTTAACATATACATCGGAAGCTCGGATCAAGCTTCAACACCCTTTTTCTCATTTTATAATATATTTTTTGGCCTTTCTTACAACTGGGTTTTGAGGTATTGGAGTTGAAACATCCTTTTGGGGATGTTTGCTTATTTCTTGGAATTTTTTTTCTAAGTTTGTGGTGGTTGGGGGGAAAAGTTCTTACTTTTAACTACTTCTAAACTCCTGGGTATTTAATAAAATCCCCTTCCCGTGAAAGACCTGCACTATAAAACTCCTTTCTTGTTCAGAAAAGCTGAGATTTGACAGTGAGAGTTCAAAATTTTGATGTTATTACAGTATGACGAGAAAAGGTAGAAAAACGAGGCTACATTTCCGCGATATCTACTCGTTTAAACGTAAGAAGGCCGGATCACATAAAGATGATCATTCAAAGATTGGAGGGCCAGGTTTTTCCAGAGTTGTGTATTGCAATGAATCAGATAGTCTGGAGGCCAATCTCAGAAATTATGCGACAAATTATGTTAGGACAACCAAGTATACAGCTGCAACTTTCTTGCCCAAGTCTCTTTTTGAACAGTTCAGGAGAGTGGCTAATTTTTACTTTCTTGTAACTGGTTCTTTGTCCTTCACTTCTCTAGCACCTTATTCTGCAGTCAGTGCTATCATTCCTTTAATCATAGTTATCGGAATAACCATGGTTAAGGAAGGAATTGAAGATTGGAGGAGAAAGCAACAGGTATTTTGAATCTATTGTGCTGATTTTGTCGTTATTTTTAGCTCTATAAAAATTGTTGGTTATTGTTATTTAATGTAATTAATATACTTTTTGGAAGTAATTGGAGATTTTATGCTTATGCTTATTGAAATGATTTATGGAAGTTGGTTTTTAAGGCATTTTGTATGCTCAGATTGAAAAAATTTGTTGATCTGAAATAATTAGGATATTGAAGTGAACAATAGAAAGGTGAAGGTACATCAAGGTGATGGATTTTTAAAGCCCACCGAATGGAAAAATCTGAAAGTTGGAGATGTAGTTAAGGTGGAGAAAGATGAATTTTTTCCAGCAGATTTGTTGTTGCTCTCATCGAGTTATGAAGATGCTATCTGCTATGTTGAGACTATGAACCTTGACGGGGAGACAAATTTAAAAGTCAAACAAGCACTAGAAGTTACCTCCTCTTTACATGAGGATCACGAGTTAAGCGAATTCCGGGCAGTTGTTAAATGCGAGGATCCAAATGCTAAATTGTACAGTTTCGTTGGAAGTATGGAATTCGAGAACCAACAATATCCTCTTTCTCCTCAACAACTGCTTCTCAGAGGCTCAAAACTACGGAACACGGGTCATGTATATGGAGCTGTTATTTTCACCGGTCATGACACGAAGGTAATTCAGAACTCAACCAGCCCTCCTTCTAAGAGAAGCCGGATTGAGAAGAAAATGGACCATATTGTCTACTTTTTATTTGGTGTTTTGTTCTTAATGGCTTTTGTCGGATCAGTTTACTTTGGTGTAGTAACTAAAAAAGACTTGAAAAACGGACACAAAAGGTGGTATCTTAGACCGGATAATGCTAGTGTTTTCTTTGATCCGACAAGAGCTCCAAAAGCTGCTGTATATCACTTCTTGACTGCCTTGTTGCTGTACAGTTACTTGATTCCAATTTCTTTATACGTGTCAATAGAAATTGTTAAGGTCCTTCAAAGCATTTTTATCAACAAAGATGTTCATATGTATTATGAGGAAGCTGACAAACCTGCTCATGCCCGCACCTCTAATTTAAACGAGGAATTAGGCCAAGTTCATACAGTTCTTTCTGACAAAACCGGCACATTGACTTGTAATTTGATGGAGTTTGTTAAATGTTCGATCGCTGGCATTGCTTATGGACATGGTGTGACAGAAGTTGAGAAGGCAGTGGCGAAAAGGAAAGGGTCTCCATTGACAGTAAATGGAGAAGATTGCAACGAGATCTCGATTGGTAGTCATAAAAGAACAGTAAATGGAGAAGATTACACCGAGATTCCGATTTATAAAAAATCAGTTATCAAAGGTTTTAATTTCGATGACAAGAGAATCATGAATGGGAATTGGGTAAACGAGTCTAACTTGGATATTATTCAGAAATTTTTCCGGGTGCTGGCAATCTGTCAAACAACCATACCTGATGTTGACGACAACACAGGAAATGTCACATATGAAGCCGAATCACCTGATGAGGCAGCTTTTGTTGTTGCAGCGAGAGAATTGGGCTTCGAATTCTTCAAAAGAACACAAACAAGTGTATCTGTGAATGAATTGAATCCAGTTTCTGGAATTATAGTTGAAAGGTCCGTATATTTAGCATGCCGTGTAGTATTTACTCTATGATTCTGTCTGATTGATATATAATTGTGCATATTCATAAAGAAATTTCCGATGATGCAGATTGTACAATCTGTTAAATGTTTTAGAATTTAACAGTTCCAGGAAGAGAATGTCTGTTATAGTAAGGGATGAGGAGGGGAAGATATTGTTATTCTCCAAAGGTGCTGACAGGTTGGTTATTCTTTTGACTTGGTGCACATTTTCAACACTTCAGTTATTATATGCATTTACCTTTCTTTCATAGCTAGCTCTTTTCATGTCTGCACTCTCTGTTCTGTTTGGATCCATTGCAGCGTCATGTTCGAGAGGCTCGGTGAGAATGGAAGGGAGTATGAAGAGAAAACCAGAGAACATGTGAATGAGTATGCTGAAGCAGGTTTAAGGACATTAATTCTTGCTTATCGGGAGCTTAGTGAAGAAGAATATAAAACATTTGAGGAGAAGTTTTTGGAGGCCAAAAACTCAGTCAGTGCAGAACGTGAGGCAATGATGGATGAGGTGTCTGCTAAGATAGAAAAAGATTTGATACTCCTTGGTGCGACAGCCGTCGAGGACAAGCTTCAACATGGGGTTGTTTTCGATACACTCATGCTGAATTCCCATAAACTAAATCTATGTAATAAGATTTATCCGAAATTTTTTGCCTTCTGTACAGGTTCCTGAATGTATCGACAAGCTTGCACAAGGTGGAATAAAAATTTGGGTTTTGACGGGGGATAAGATGGAAACTGCCATTAATATAGGGTACATTCTCATCATGGTTATTGTATATTATATCTTGGCTACATTACTTTTTGGTGCATGTCTCATTGTAAAAAATCAAATTTGCAGCTATGCTTGTAGCTTGCTAAGACAAGGAATGAAACAAATCACTATTACCTTGGAGACTGCCGAGATCACTGCTCTGGAGAAAATCAGTGAGAAGGATGCAATTGCTAAGGTAAAATCAAATCAAAATATTTGAAAGATCGCTGTCATTTAACTGTAAAATGGAGAAATGTTGTTGAAACAAAAAGTTAATATTTTCTATGGACTACATTTCTTCTTTTTATTAGGTTTTGAAGCAAAATGTACTCCAGCAGATTACTAATGGGACGGCTCAGATTGCTGCATCAAGCTCTGGGGTGTTTGCCTTGATCATTGACGGGAAATCTCTGACATATGCATTGGAAGATGATATCAAAAAACTGTTTCTCAAACTTGCAATTAGTTGTGCATCTGTAATATGCTGCAGATCATCTCCGAAACAGAAAGCACTGGTGAGTCTGTTTCCTTAACAAAATTTTCCTTTCTTGATAAAATATTTTGAACTTTTAAGTAACTGTTTCTTTCTTTATGCTTTAAAGGTAACGAGGTTAGTCAAAGAAGGAACCAACAAGACAACTTTAGCTATTGGTGATGGAGCTAACGATGTGGGAATGCTTCAAGAAGCAGATATCGGAATTGGAATCAGTGGCCCTGAAGGAATGCAGGTGGAGAACGTTACCATATTTCGTGTTCGCTGTCCTGAATGCTTGATAAATTGACTGGTTTTACCTTTTATCTTGTATATTTCATCCCCACATCAAACAGGCAGTCATGGCAAGTGATATTGCAATTGCACAATTCAGATTTCTTGAACGCTTACTTTTGGTGCATGGACATTGGTGTTACCGAAGGATTTCTTCAATGGTAAAGTTTATCGAACTTCAGTGTTAGTTTAAAGATTTCGTCATTCTTGGGCCTTCAATTATCTTCTGTGGGTGCAGATTTGCTACTTTTTCTATAAGAATGTTACGTTTGGTTTCACCGTTTTCTTATACGAGGCTCATGCATCATTCTCTGCACAACCGGCATACAACGACTGGTTCTTGTCCCTTTACAATGTATTCTTCACGTCGTTGCCCGTTATTGCACTAGGAGTCTTTGATCAGGATGTATCTGCTAGATTCTGCCTGAAGGTAAAATATTTTTCTAGTTTATATGGAATATTTTGTCTAATTTGGAGCATTATCAATCACCCTCAAGTCAGAGAACCACAAATATCTGGGTTACTAAATGAGTTAAAATATTTGAGTACTGAAGTACTACACGCTATAGAGCTTTTAACAGCTTTTAACACACGTCAAACATTTCACTACTGTATCAGACAGTTTTTTAGGAACATGAAACTGAGAAAATAATCTAGATTCCAAATCAATGTTGAATTAGTTTTCTTTCATTGCTTGAATCACGTGGCAGTTTCCTTTGCTATACCAAGAAGGCGTGCAGAATGTCCTCTTCAGCTGGTGCCGTATAGTCGGCTGGATGTTCAATGGAGTTTGCAGTGCCATTATCATCTTCTTCTTCTGCACAGAGGCCCTAAGTCTCCAGCCGTTCAAAAAGAACGGTAAAATAGCCGAATACCAAATTCTTGGAGCGACTATGTACACTTGTGTCGTCTGGGTCGTAAATTGCCAAATGGCAATCACCATAGATTACTTCACATTAATACAACATATCTTCATATGGGGTGAAATCGCCATATGGTACATCTTTTTAATGGTATATGGAGCTCTGCCTCCCAGTTTTTCAACAACAGCCTACAAGGTTTTCATCGAATCTCTTGCTACAACTCCTTCTTTTTATATTTTAACGCTCTTTGTGGTCATCTCGGCCCTCTTACCATACTATGTATATAGAGCAATACAAATGAGATTCTTACCTATGTACCATACAAGGATACAGTGGATCCGGTATGAGGGTCTTTAGATGATGCTGTGTATATCGTGATATGGTGTTGCAAAGAACGAGCCCTTTGCGAGATAAAAGATCGTAGATATCAATTACTTGTGAAAATGTGATCATGTATAGAATCGTACAGTTTAGGTGTATCAAATGTTGTACCAATCAGCTACGTATTGGGGACACTAGAATTCATTCAATTTTTCCAAGTAAAAATGGATGGTTTTGTCATACATTTAGTTAGAGAACATAAGTTGTGAGAATGGATGGTCTTTGCCCAGTTTTTCTACTGTGATCCAGAATACCAATCAGTAATAAGTATTATCTCACAGATAATTCATATTATTGCATGAAGCTGGACAAATTTTTTTTTAGAATAATTATTTTGATCTATCTGACATAGTTTGTTGCATATGTTTAATGAATGTAAATACAAGAACACAGATATGCTCATGACTAATTGATTATATATATTTACACAAGTAATATTTGTACCAGATATTTAAGTATTACTAAATGCACACTTTGGAACACTATTGGCAGTAGTATTAACAAATAAGTCACTAGTTGACATCATTTGCCATTTCTCCTTAATCATGTGCACTGAAAGCCTAACTATACAAAAGGAAAACTCATTTATAAACAACATTCAATTAGACCAAGTCATCATGTCATATCCATCATCACCGAGCCATTTCATTTCTCCAGATGAGACTCATGAAACCCAAAAACAAAGAAACAAAAACAGTTGTCATACATACCAAATGATAACAGATTTGGTCAGCTAGGAGACCGTGAGTCCGAGATACTCGACCCCGGATCTTCCCAAAACGTTAGCAAACTCATTGAAACTTATGACACCATCGCCATTTGTATCTGCCTCTTGCATCATGTTACTTAGCTCGCGATACGTCAAGGGCTGTCCCATTTTGGCCATCTGCCCTGCCAGCTCGGCCATTGTTATGTAACCATTTCCATCACGATCAAAAGATCTAAACACCTCCAAGAGTTGATCTTGATTGATCAAGATTTGTTCGTTTAAATCAGGCAAAATGGCACCCACCAATTCGTCGAATTCAATGGAGCCATTGACATTGGCATCCATGTTGGCTAACATGGAATGGAGTTGGTCGCCGGCTGGTTTGAGACCGAGGGATCGGAAGAGCGCGGCTAGCTCGAGCTGCGTGAGGCTACCGTCCCGGTCCATGTCGAACCTGTCGAAGATGTCTTTGAGTTGTTTGAGTTGCTCGGATTGGATTTTGGCCATCATTTTGGCGTTGGTGTTGGGGGAAAAGTGCGATATTTTTGTTTTGTTGGCTTCGGTTGGTTTTTGGAGATCAATGTTTGTACGTTTGTGGTTTATTTTAACATTGGATGGATTAATGGTTCATAACGATGGAGTTATGGTGGTTTGTGTGAAGATAAAAATATTTAAATGTGCTGACTTTGATTTGGAATCTTACTAACTAGTTTTGGAAATTGTCAACTATCATATTCTCAATACTATTTTCATAAATCATATTTCTTTGACTTAAAAGAAAATAATCACATTTCTCTTCTACTAACTATATATTATTTGAATATATGAACATAACATAACATAAGTTACTCTTTATCTTTTTTGTTGGGTTAAACGTGTATGAATAATAGTAATATTGAGATGGGTGCTTTACTGAGAATTTCTCGTGCTTCAAGCTACTCAAGTTACATCATTTGATCTGGTTGGTTCGATTAACCATAAAAGAGAAGCATCATATCTTAATGGATAATACTGTCTCTATTGGGGACATAACCGTCGGTATGTGAATTGTAAGAATGGTTTCTAAAGAATATGAGACAATACCAGTAGATAGACACGCACATCTTCGGACTCATGAAACTAACAGTCTGACCCATTAGCACACAAATAAATGTACTCTTCTATGCCACGAGTATAATTAAATAAAGTCGCGCCTTGACTAACAACTATAACTTCTAGACTAGTGATAAGCATTTGAGCCTAAAAATCAAGTCTCTCAAGAAGCATATTTTTATAGTTCTTGGGGGAAATGTTAGGCTAAGCATGGAAAAGTAAAAGTAGTACCGAGTTTGACAGTTTTCTGAGAAGTCCTTGTGCGTCAAACTGCTAACATTGGGACGTTGTCTCTGCTAGGGACATGACCTACGGTAGGAAAATGATAAGATTGATACAGCACCAACAAATAGACACGTAAATCCTCGGGCTCATGAACCTGACAGCTCGACCTATAAGTACTCAAGTAGGCGCACTCTACGTTGTTACGGATATAAAGAAATAAAGTTGCGGCTAACAATTATCTTTTTTGGCCTAATGATAAATGTTTGATCTTAATATTCTCGAAACGCGTATATTGATCATGTTATAATATTTTTTTTGAGTTGAGGGAGATTACAAGTACAAATTTTTTATGAAACTACAAATTTACCCCTTGAAAATGCCAAATTTACACCTATGAAACTTCAATCATGGAAAAATGCTACTGGGAATACAATGCCACATGAATCAATTGAAATATTTAATATTCAATCAGATTTCAAATGATGATTCGGTATCTTATTTATATATTTCTAGTGAATATATCAAGTACATTTACATATATGCTTTTCATCTGTGTCTTTGATAAATATATATGTCATTAATCTAGATTCATATAAACCATGAAATATAAACAACATATTTCCCATAGGAACTCCATGTTTTTCATGAAAAAATCAAATATTACAAAGTATGGATGCTAAGGGAAGTTGAAGAACCAAACACATTCAATCAAATGAGGCCTAACATCCTCGTAATCAATCTCCTCTTGTCTCAAACACCAACTTAAGCTCCTTGAACCCTGATCCCGACCCCAAAAACTCCCAAAACAAAACTCACCCTTGTTCGAAAGATCGACCAAAACCCGCTCGATCTCATCCGTGGAACAACCTAACCGTAATGTTCCATCTGGAGACAACCCTTCCACTTCAATCCTGAAGGAGCTGTTCCCTTGGCTTCTCAAACTATCTTCATCATATCCTACTACTTCAATATGCGTGATCTTTGTTCCTCTCTTTCGGGTTCGAAGTTTCCTGGCATAATGTTTAGCTTTTCTCAGAAGTTTCTGAGGGAGTTTGAGCAGTAAGAAGATGAGGATTTGAAGGATCATACATTGGCAGCAGCAGGATATGACGATGCAGTCGGCAGCAAGGATGTTTCGGTCTTCCATGTCGTTTTTCTTGGAAGAAGTGGATGGGGAAAAAGATGTGAATGGAGGAGGAGAATTCGTTCTGCTGTTACTTAAAAAGGAAGCAGTTCCTTGTGTGTGGCGTAATCTTTGAAAGGCAAGTATCTATGATGTGTGAAGCAATAAAATTTGCAATTTTGTAAAGCTAAACTTCAAAATTTAATTACAAGAAATGCCTAAAACATGGGATTTTACTCTGGCGTAGATAGATTGATTTCAAAATAAGATGTACAAGCAACTGCCAGAGAGTTTGGGGTAGAAAAACCTCTCTACAAAACATGAAGAAAGGAGGCTCAGAAGTTGATCTTAAAAGAAGATAAACTACGTAAGCAGCTTCCGGAGTTCCGAAATTTTTGTGTTAAAGATTTTATAAACCAGTGCCTTGGTTTCTAATGATGGAGGGGCGTGACGAACTGCGAAGTATTGTTTTGCAAGGAAGGAGCAGGTGTTCCCAGCTTGATAACTTGTAGTCAACATTTCATGTAAATACTTGGAATGTATTCAGACATGGCTTGAATCCTCTTCCAAAGTTACAAGAAGCTTGTTTTTGAAGGAAGTTTAGTTATTATTTAATTTTATTCAACGTTGGACCATTTAATCTCTATGTTACGTAAAAAAGAATCGAAGAAGGCAAGCAAAGTATTTGCGAACCTGGGATCAAAACTTTTTCAATCTCGTCTCGATTACTGATACGAATTAATGAAATTGAATAGCAAAACTGGATCAACTTTATTAGAAATCAATGGATACTGCAACTTTGCTCTTATTTACAGGGAAAAAATGAACCAATAAATATATATATGAACCAAAGCCTACCTACTCGAAAAACTTAATTCATATGTATAAGATAATCCGGGAATAACTGCAGTTACATTTGAGGCCAGAAATATTTCAGCTAGCTGGGTTGGAAAACTTTGGAACGTACTCGTACGAGCTATTTACTTGGTTCCTTTCGCTGCTCCAGCTATCTTGACTGAAGAAATCTGTGCTATAATCTCGACTACCGAATGCCATTCTCTGGAACAATCTGATTTCTTCAGACTGTTGTGCGGAGTTAAAAACTTCACTATCACCAACCTTCATCCCATTAGACAAGTCCATGCTGTCGAAAGCTCTCACGATCTGAGAACAATCCCACGTTTCCAGAAAGTTCGTTAGAGTCGATATGCTTGGGTAAAATTGGCATGTTTGATGTAAATTAGATTGTTGCGTACCTGTCCCATCATGGGTCTTTTGGCTGCTGAATGGCGCACGCAAGCAGCCGCTGCTTCAATCATACGGAACATCTCACTGTCAACGTAGTTTTCTTCGAGCCTCGGATCCACCAGCCCATCAAATTCTTGGGTCTCCATTGCGTGACTTATCAGAGGTCGTGCCTAAAACAGGGATAAGAAATTATTACAAAGGAATACTTTTGGTCCGACATTATATTTAGTTCCTATCACCAAGGACAAGGATAAGCATTTCCGGATAGGATTTAGTTTTTTGGGATCTAAATCCAATTCCAAGATAATAACTTACCCATTCGACTAGGCTTTCCTCTCCTAGAGGCTGAGACGTATCTACGGGCTTGCGCCCAGAAATCAACTCCAAAAGTACGACACCAAAGGAAAACACGTCGGATTTTTCAGTCAACTTCCCACTCGATGCATACTCAGGAGCCATATATCTGAACACAAAGCGGTCAACCACTGAGTGTTGGGACAAGAACAAGAACAAGGTAACATATGCAATCTATTGAAGCAACCATTTAGCTTCCATTGAGAATGAAGAGTTCTGGAATACTACTTACCCAAATGTCCCCATTACACATGTGGTAATGTGTGTGTTAGCGTCCATAGCTAACTTAGCAAGTCCAAAATCGGAAACCTGAAACATAGATGTTATACAGATGTTCAGAAAGAAGAACAGTGTCCGATGGAAAGTGTGCATACCCGTGCTTCAAAATTGTGGTCAAGAAGGATATTTGATGATTTGATATCTCTATGGATTATACGAGGCTGACCTGATAATTACAAAGCAATTTAGAAAACTATATCCTTTTTTCTTTGACTGATAAAAAGTGACAATATGCAAGAACAGCTTACAATCTTCATTAAGGTAAGCTATTCCGCGAGCTGCACCAACAGCGATCTTCACACGAGTGGCCCAATTCATAACAGGACTGCCTCGACCTGGAAATAAATAACAGAAAATCAATAACCATTTCATCAGTAATCCAGCCCCAATACCAAAAACTAAATTTTACCGCGGAGATGGAAATGTAGAGTGTTATTGGGGACGTATTCGTAGACAAGAAGCCTTCTGTCTTCAGAAATGCAATAACCAACAAGTGAAACCAAATGGCGATGGTGTATACGACTTATAATCTCGACTTCTGATTTGAATTCTCGCTCTCCCTGTCGTCCACCGATCTTTAACTGCTTGACAGCTACTTCTCGACCATCTGCTAGTTGTCCTTTGTAAACAGAACCAAATCCACCTTCCCCCAAAAGATTTTGGGCTGAAAATCCATTCGTGGCCTCAACTAGTTCCTCATAGGGGAACAAGGATCTTGAATTTCCAAACCCACCTGACTCATTGGGTGAATGAACAATGCGGATACCCGAGCCAGCTCCGTTGCTGGATGCTGATGTTTGCACCTTCAACATGTTGGAACCTGGTCATAAATCAAAATATTTCTTTAATCATTTTCAACTTCCAACAATTAAAAGGTTAACTTTTCCAAGTGACTCTGGTATATATATATAACTGCAAAACAAACTAACCTGCTTCGGGAGAAGTATCAATGGTAGTAGGCAAAACATGACCGCCATTTTGCCCGATCGCCTTTCTCTTGCGCTTCCACACACAGCACGCTGCAGTTCCGAAAACAACAAGAAATAGGATACTGAGAACCAGCGAAATTGCCACAGTACCTCCGGTACCGATTCCTTCACTACTAGGGGATTGTAAGTTGTTCCGAGTATTACCGGTTGCATTGTTGGTGTTTGGGTTAGCCAGTGGCTCAAGGGTAAGTAGAGGAGGAGAGAAGGACGGTGAGGAAACGGTGGATGGAGGTGGTGGTGATGCTAGCAATACAGGTGGCGGAGATAAAACGTTAGGAGGATATAAAGATGGTGGAGATGCTGGCGGAATGGGAGGTGACTCAGAGTTAGGTGGTGGCGGAGGGGGTGAACTTCCAGGAGGTCGGCGTGCAGGTGGTGGAGGTGAACTGTCAGGTGGTCTACGTGCTGGTGGAGGAGGTGAACTTCCAGGAGTTCTAGGTGCTGGTGGTGGAGGTGAATTTTGGTGTGGTGAGGTAGATGGTGGCGGAGGTGAACTCTCTGTTGGGGTTGAAGTTGGCGGGGGTGGAGCATTTTTAGGTGGCTCAGGCGGTGGACTTTCAGGGATTGGAGGTGGATTTATAACCGGAGGAGGTGGTGAAATGGGAGGGTCGGATGGTGTAGGAGGTGGTGGAGAGCTGGGGGGTGGAGATGCTGTTGGAGGAGTTAGAGTAGGAGGACTCAAAGTTGGAGGCGGCGGAGATGCTGCGGGTGATGGAGAAGCCGTGGGAGGCGATACCAATGTTTTCGGAGTGGGATTCGGCGGTGAAATGGTGGTAGGTGGCGGAGATGAGTTTAACTGGGGCGGAGGTGCACTAGAAGTGTCTGGGGGAGGTGGGCCGCTGGCATCAGGGAGTTGCGGTGGCGCACTTTCGGCTGGTGGTGGAGATGCACCAGAAAGGTCTGGCAGAGGCGGACTCACCGAAGGAGGAGATCGCGGCGGAGGCGGATTAGCCAATGCAGGTGGTGGAGGTAGGTCTGGCGGAGGTGGAGGAGCACCGGGAATCGGAGAATTTGGTGACGGAGATGAAGATGACATCGTCCAAATCAACCAATTTTCACCATTTCAATTGCATTATCTCAAACTTACTTTCCAGGCGATGAAATAATCAAAAACATAGTCACTTCTTACTCAATCAAAATCGCTTCAAACTATAAATAAATTCAAACACAAAAGACCCAATCTTTCATTCCAAAAGCCAAATCTTGATCCAAATTTCAAATCCAAAGCTCAAAATCCTCGATCAACAACATGAAATCCAGCTTTTAAACACACAAACATGCAAAACCCAGATCATCAAACCTCCACAATATAATCCACTTTCTCAGGTAAAACTTCTCATCAGCAAAGTAAGAGATTTTGGATGCAGCCACGTTTGATTATTTCACAGAAATTAGGAAGCTTCCTCTAGTAATTTTGAACGTTAAACCGTGTGTCAAATCATAAATGATGCCAAATCAGCAGCATTCAATACAAAACAAGTAGAGGGAATTTTGATTTCCAGCTTTTGAGTGTGAATTCAATTTATTTTTTGTTATCATCGTAATTCATATTATTATAATAATATGATTTTGTGTGTGCTCGTGGAGATTACGCTTGCTTGAGTTAAACGTTAAAAATTATATACACAAAAATTTGTGAGAGACGGAGTCGTATTTTGTGATACTTATCTTTTATTTGAGTCATCCATTAAAAAGTATTACTTTAAAAATATTATTTTTTATTGTGAATATCGGTAGAGTTGACCTGTCTCACGAATTTTTATCCGTGACATGATAAAGATTCGTGAGATCGTCTTACAAAAGACATATTCAAATTATATATTGAAAATATACTTGGATCCATTTACCATTTCTTCCGGAGTTTTGGTCATTTTGCCAATATTTTTAGGAAAACTTTACGAGGTGAGTAAATATATTGTTTTAATCTTTGTTATCAAATATAAATATAAATATTATAAAATGTCAGAAACTTTAGATACAACTGAGGTGAATGAAAAAACTCGAAAATAAATTTTTATAAGTTTCACGTTGTATAATAACCTCGATTAACTTTTGAACATAAACTTTGCTGGATGCAAATGTTTTCGGACTAATAAAATGATTTAAATAACATTGATGGATATACAGTTTGTTGTATGTCTTCATAAAAAAACCGTTCATCGATCATTTACCAAAGTGTGCAAGTTAAATGGACTGTTTTCATTTAAATGTAAGAAACGAACGATTACGCAATTATTTAAAAAGGATGACAAACATTTAGATTTCGAACTTTCCTCATATACCATTTTAAAAAAATATATTAATTGTTTGAATGTAATTCTTTAGTTTCGATGATAAAAAATATATCTAACTGTTATATGATTCAACCGTGTTCAGACTCTTTATTTTCAACATATTTAGTCACAAAATCAGACTTCTCAATGTTCAAATCTATCCTACCTAGCATCAACTATGTTATATCATAAATTTTTTTTGATTAATCATGCATAAGAAACAAGACCATGAAAAACAGAAAGTTGTTGCAGTTTTCTCTCTCATTTGGATCAAATTTTCAGAGCCGTTGGTTACTCTTTCAAGCAAGGCACCAACAAATCATTATGTGCAACGTATTACAAAATTGATTCATGAGACATTATCACAAGAATTTTTGTGCTAGTCTGTGAGGCCCGGGGTCGAAAAGAGCGGGGGGTGATCGCCGATGTCATGAGGTTGCACGGACAATGAGCATCTCCTGGTAGGATTCTAGGCGGAGAGAACATGGATGAACTGATCTTACATCGGAAGGAGAGGGATTCGGAAACTGTTCAGTTATGGGACTGTGCAGTTGAAGATGGCTTAAAAGATTTGATAGGTATTACTCATATCAAAAAGGTGCATCTTCTTTACTGTAGCTCATCATATAAAAACTCTAAAGTTAAGCGTGCTTGACTTGGGACAATTTTAGGATGAGTGACCCCCTAGAAAGTTTTCTAGGGTGCGTGTGAGTGAGGACGTAAGCACGCTGGAAAGACTCGTCATGATACAGTGAGGACAATCGTCGAATCTGAGGCGTTACATAGTCTTTTAGTTAGTTTTTTGAAACCTAATTAATCGTTTAGTTGAAGGGAAGTTTGCATATTTTACTAACAAAAGAACTTTGACATTTTGAAGTTTCTAGTGTAAAAACCTTTAAACTATATTATCAATAGAAATGAAATTTATACTAAGCGACATGTATACATTCGATTTTAATAGGAGCCACTAGATTGGGTGGTTGTGCTTATTAGTTAGTAGTGAAACATGTCTTATTATTGATTTTGACTCCTCTACTAGTGATTAGTTTTTACCCTTGTTATCTCACTTCTTTTACGGTTCATCATAGTTTTTCAGACCATACAACAATGTCAGCAAGCTGATATAATCTATTGTGAGAGCTTTCTAATAAATCACTCATTTCAATACTTTTCTCAATCAAATACGCTTAACACACACTTACATCATAAAAATATTACTCAAATAATTAAAATGCGTACATGCTATATTCTTTTTAATGTACTTAATTTAAAATTTTATGATTAAATTAGCAAGAAAATATTACTTTGTATTTTATAAAAACTTGATAAAATTTTTCTAATTAATATTTCATTTGACACGTATCTATACTATACTATTAATTGAAATCAAATCACATGAAATGACTAACTTTCGAAACTTTTTCGGCATAATTTTGAAAAAAATGATTTTTTTTTTCACATTAACCCAACTCAACAAATGTTTCCAAATAAAATAAAAATCAATAATATTATCAGAAGAAATCAAATGTATTTTATACTTAATGAGTCATTTTATTACTGAAAATTATTATTTCTGATTAAAAAGAAAAGGCAAAAAAAAAAATTGTATACTACTCTCCAATTAATTTGAGTGTGGCCCATATACATGCCAAAAAATAAAAGTGTCTCATATCTTTTTGGGCCTACACATGGATAATTGAGCTTCAATTTAAAACTAAAATAATAAATTTTTAGGCTTCAAAAACTAACCAATAATTTTTATTTGGGCCCTCTTGGTGTCTGGACCTGAGACACAGGCTTCTTGGACCTATCTCCTAATTTCGGCCCAGATGTTCCCCTCATAGCTCAATTAGTTTAATATGGGTTTTTTTTTATTATTATTATTAATTTGTTTTTAAAACGCAAATTATCCCACGTGGACGAGCATCCGTGCTTACAAAGTACGGATAATGCTCCACCACCTCACCCCACTATATTATATTAATATTATTAATATTGTATTTTAATATTAATATTGTATTTTTATGTTGGATTGAAATTCAATTAATAATAATAGCTTAAATAGAAAATAAACAATGTAAATTTAGGAATAGACTGAAAATATCGATAGTATATGCTAAATTTAAACTTCTTATTGTTGTATTGATGAAAGACTAATATTTTTATTCTTCTTAATTTTCTATCTTCAATCCTCTCATATCTCTAATTTTTCAATCATCCAACCAAATATTACAAAATATTTAATAATTATCATATATTATAAATATTTATATTTTTATATTCTTCAGTCGAATTAAATTAATTTTTAAAAATTATAATAAATAATAATAATACATTTATAAAGAATGAGGTTGAAAGCACGGATGCTCGTCCACGTGGAGCATCTGTGTTTACAAAGCATGGATAATGCTCAACATGGTTCATTCATTTTGCAACATGGTTCATTCATTTTGCAACATGGTTCCGTCCATTTTGTTACTATATAGAAAAGGTTGAGAAAAAAAATTAAAAGTTTATTGAAAAACCAAGTTTGCATGTTTTGGGAACAAAATGATTTTGACAATTTGAATTTTTTAATTTAAAAATTTTGAGCGAGCTTATTAAGAGAAAATGAAATCTAGTTAAGGTTTTTGAACATGTATATTTTTTCAACGAATCCGAGAAAAGGGAAATTTAAAATAGTCTTGCATATTTCATTGAATCAAATATAGTCCTATAACTATGTTTTTTTAATCAATTTTAGTCCTTGTCAAAATCATGTAATTAAATAGCTAATATCTTTGTTAAAATTTATAATTAAGTTATCAAATACGCGTACACATCTCGGGAAATTTTTTAACCACGTACTTACAAAAATTTAACGATAGATATTTGAGGATCGCTCAACCCTCAAGGTCGTTATATGCTTTATGTATATTAGGGGGCATAAGATGGGTGGATTTCGGTATGAAGCTTGAGGTTGGATACTCGGATATTGGAGATGAAGTAAAATGTGTAAACGGATTATGTATGCTATCTTAAAAAAGATGGTGCTTACGCTATGGTTCCTGTTGTGTATGTAGACGATGTCGCGATAACCGGAAACCATAAGGATTCTATGTTGGCTCTCAAGAAACATATGCATTCTGTCATACAAGTGAAGGATTTGAGAGACCTGGAGTATTTATCAGGGATCAAGGTGGCTCGATCTAAACATAGTATTTACTTGAATCGACAGAAATATACGTTGAGATTGTTGTCTGAAGAAGGTTTAGCTGGTGTAAAACCATGCGAAACTCCGATGCAACAGAATTTGTGCATAACTTCGAATGAATATGACAGAACTATAAAGAAGCAAGGGTCAAAGGAGGTGCAGCTTCCAGATTCTGGAACATATGTTATGTTGTGCAAAACTTGAGCAGTTAATGCATGTGCCTAAAGTGTCTCATGTGGAAGCTACTAACAGAGTATTATGATATTTGAAGGCCACTCTGGGTTTAGGTATATTGTTGTCTTCAAAAAGTTATTTCAATCTTAATGCATTCTGCGATTTAGATTGGGGGACGTGTTCCATGACTAGAAGATCAGTAACAGGCTATTGAATAAAGTTGAGAGAATCCTTGATGTCCTGGAAAACAAAATGACAAAGCACTGTATCAAGATCATCAGCAGAGGCGGAGTACAGTGCAATGGCCACTACCACATGTGAGATTACATGGATTACCTAAGGATCTGGGAATGAATTTGACACCCTGCAATTTTGTTTTGCCATAACGGAGCAGCAATACACATAGCTGCAAATTCAAACATATCGAGATACACTGTCATTTGATCAGGGAAAAGATCCGAGAGAAGCTGATAAGAACATCACATATCGAACAAGTGAGCCACCTGGAGACATCTTCACAAAAGCTCTTGGGAGGAAGAATCAGCATGCCTATTTATTGTCCGTGCTTAGTGTGATAAACATGCACCAAGATTGAGAGGTAGTCTTGAGAAATCGCTTTTATGCTTTCGAGTCTCGTGTTTTAGCAGTTAAATGAGTTTAGCATTGGGCGATTGTCACCCATGTGACTCCTGTTATTCAATTTTATGATAAACGAAGACGTGAAATAACTCAGGCTTTAGTAAATTTATTTGTTTGCACAGAAACATCAACCAAAAGTATATTTATTTATGTACAAACATCCACTAATATCTCTCATCAAACACACCATCTAACTCGATCTTCAAGTGACAACATGATAATATGAACAAAAAACCATTTCGAAATTTCGAAAGACACGCCTAACAAAACAAGCGGAACTTAGCATAAACCTATTCCCATAAAGTCTTGATATGATGAACGTGCTTGAAATCATACTCCATAGCCAAACTTCCATCCATTCTCTTCAATCTGAACCTCTCAACCAAAACATAACACCCAAATTCCCTCCATTCCCTGCCTTCCTTAAATTCCTCCGTTTTCTTGATCTTTGCCTCCTTTTCTCCCCCGCCTATCCATCCACCCCTCTCTTGCTCCCATTTCATTCTTTGCAAGATCTCAACTCTCAGCCCAAAACTCATTTCGCCTCCTAAATTACCCGAACTTGTAAACCAAACAATCTCATCAGCTGCATTTCTCTCATTCATCACACATTTTTCCCCATTAACAAAAACTTCTTCTTTATCAAGTAAAACGTCGATTACCACAGAGTTTCCACCATTGTTTTGACAAGAGAAGATCCTCTCCCACCGTTGCTCCAGTGTCATTTCATAGTACATTGATCTTTCCACTTGATCCCTTAGGCTCCCTTCCTTGACAAATATGAAGGGGCAATACCATTTCCCAACAACAACAGGTTCAGATCTAGATAAACTAAGTTGTGGGAGGCGAGCACGAAGTGTGCCATCAAGTCCTGGTGCTTCGCCTAATTCAAAATGTTTAGAAGTTGTAGCTATCATTGTCCATCCCTTTCGTCGAAAGAATGAAGGAGGGAAACCATCTGATGCTACGGAATTCGCCATGAAGTCGCCCCTTGTGCTGCAAACTGAATCATATGGAACTATCCCAATTTGCTGATAAATGTTTTGTGGGTCAAATGGTCTTGGTTTGACATCTTTAACGCAGCGACAGAAACAGCACGTGACCTTGTCTTCCTCTGTTGAACAAGTGAACGCTTCCCTAGATATTCAATTAAACATGACGAATGGAATCCAAACTCATAAAAGTAACATAGCTTCAGGTCTTTTGTACACCGAGCTAGAATCATATACAATTTGGGACAAGTTTTAATTGTTCATACCACCAACTACTTTATGGAAATTTTGTTTCCGTTCCAACAATTTCCATCATTGGAGGTCATTGTTTAATTTTTAATCTAAAACGAGCACTTGGACAATATATAATTCAGATTCACAACCAACAAATAGCAGTATAACTGATAAACTGGATTTATGCAAAACAAGACATACCCTTTACGCTTTCCGTGCGGAACGATGGCGTGATACCGGTTAAGATACAAAGGCTGGTTCAGAACCGGGATCAAGAAAACTGGATTCCAAGTAGTAGTCTGGGTTTCACCAGAGCCAGTTGTATGTTTAACAGTCAGTTCCTTGTTCTGAGGAAATGGCAGTTCTTTCAGTGTATAAGTCTTGCACAATTCAAAACAACAATAGGTTTCCGATTCTTCATCTTGTATCACAAGGAACCCCGAATTCGGGCCCTCCGGATACTCTGACGCTAATTCTGGATATTTTCGTAGTTGAGAAAATGACCGTGTAACATACATTTTTGGTGTCTTCAATGCATGCAGTTCTTCTCTCAAAGCATTAATGGGTATTTATAAGTAGAGAAGCTCTGGAAGATTGGCTCAAACAAATTTGGAATTTAATCAGTTTTCCAGTTTGATTTGGATTGGAATCTTGGCCATTGATGACCAAGACCGGAAGAGAATTTACAGATGGTGAAAAATCAGATGTTTGAGTTGAGTAAGTCGCACGTAATTGAAGAACTTTGACCACTAAATAAAAAAAATAGCTTATTGCGATTTTATAAGAGTTTAAAAGACCACGTACGAGGGCAGCGCCTAATGTTTTTGACTCATTTTTGTATTCTTGTTAAAGTTTGTGTAAAAATATGTTATTATTAACTTTATTTTACAGATTTATAGAACTTTGTAAAAAAAAAAACTCATAATCATTTTCTAAAACATTTATTAAGACATTGTTTGTAAGAATTTATTTTTTTCCAACATTTCATCTACTAGAAGCCTGAAAACAATTAAAATAAGCTTTTGCAAACACAACACTATCTAAATTTAGGAATAGATTGTAATACTAATGTAATATAATATGGATTGAAGATTCAAAATATATCTATTATATATATAAATATGTGACTTTATATGTGAATTTCTCATTTACCCCTTATTAATTACTTGTGTTACATTAATTTCTTATTTAAATTTGTCTTTTTTTCCCTCTCCTTATTAATTACCCCTTTATTAATTACTTATGTTACATTAATTTTTTATTTAAATTTGTCTTTTTTTATCTCCTTATTAATTACTTGTTTTACAATGTGCTTTCCCACTTATTTATCTTATTAAGTGAGTGTCTTTTTTTCCTCCTTATTCATATTTTAAATATGCGTGATTATTAATATTTAATTTTTTATGTCTACACACATTATAATATTTTATTTTTATCCGATGATATCTTTTCATTATTAATTGAGTGTCTTTTTTTCCTCCTTATTCATATTTTAAATATGTGTGATTATTAATATTTAATTTTTTTTATATCTACACACATTATAATGTTTTATTTTTATCCAATGATATATTTTCATTATGTGAATTAGTATTTGAGGTTTTTTGTGCCTACCCACATTATAATATATTATTTTTAATCTAATGATTTAGATTTTTAATGCACATTAATTTCTTATTTAAATTTGTCTTTTTTTTCTCTCCTTATTAATAACTTGTTTTACAATGTGCATTCTCACTTATCTCCTTATTAATTGAGTGTATGTTTTTCCTCCTTATTCATATTTTAAACATATGTGATTGTTAATATTTAATTTTTTTATGTCTACACACATTATAATATGTTATTTTTATTCTATGATATCTTTTCATTATGTGAATAGGTATGTAGTTTTTTTTGTGCCTACCCACATTCTAATATGTTATTTTTAATACAATTATTTAGATTTTTTATTTATCTTTTCATTATGTAAATTAAATTAATTAAAGTTTAAAAATAACTCATTATCGTTTGTGACGTGGACTATAACTTATGCGTTTAAAAAAATATTTTTAGCAAAGGTTTATATTAAAAAATATTTTAACAAAATATGGTCAAAAAATTTATTATGATATAATTTTTTTATAAAAATATTTTTAAATTTTTAAATCTATTTACTTGTGACAATTCGTTATAATTTATGTGTTTAATTAAATTTTTTTGCAACCGAAATTTTTTTACGGTTTATATTTATAAATTATTTAAAGAAAACATGTAAAAGATCATTGTGATTTGAGCCGTCGATTTGGGTTGAAATTTTGTCGACTCATTTAAAGGTGAGCCTAAATGAGCTCGCACGAGTTTATATTAAATATCTATATATCTAATATTATCGATTTTGAATCATGAATTATTGATATAAAATGGAAAATATCATTTTGATTTTAAAATTGTGATATTACTGTGTTGTCTAAAAATTGTGGATTGTCGAGACATTTTGGCAGTCACTCAAGAGTGCCAAAGTTGACATTTGAGTTTTATTTTTGGATTCCTGACAATATGTTCGTCAACATATTATTTTTAAGTTCGTTTTATCAGTATCGTGAGGAGTAAATTTGTTTATTACAATAAATAAATATTATCATCTCTTTAAATTAATATTCACTTTCATGTATGTGTCTTGGTAAAATGAGGAACAATAAATTCAAGAAAATGAATACACAAAAGTCTGGGGCGAAACCAACATTATATGGTAGCGGGAATTAATATATAATTTTTTGTGAATTTATCGATGTTAAGACGATGTATAACAAATCTTATATCATAATATATAAAATTTCAAACTTATAAATGAAATAAATCGAACATATATGAAATATATAAAATTTCATTACATATACGATCAAGTAATTATTTATAATTGTATTTTATTATACAAGAGTTATTGTCAAACTCAGTGATTGTGGATCTAACATCTATTAAATCAGCAAACTAAAGAGCGAGTCAATTAAACTAATCGAGTAACCATATATTCTTGAATTTCTTAATTAATTTTTTATCTTGATAATTTGTTTCATTTAATATTTTAAGATACCGTCACTATAACTAAAGACATATTTTTTTAAAATGTTCATGAAGACTCAATCACTAACTCATATGGAAAAACATTTATCTATATATTGTATTGAAAATATTCTAATTAATGCAGCGCATGTGCTGAAAATTTTATAATTAATTAAGAAAAATTCATTTACAATAATCATATTTAATCTTTTTAGACTAACATCATTTATTTCATAAGATATTCATCGCAATTATTTATATATATGTTAATCTTTAAATCTGAATTATGATGTCTATTGTTTTTCTAAAAGTTCTTAAATAATGATTTAATACATTTATTCAACACTTCAATATTAACATTATAAAATATATTAAGTTTATATTGTATGTGTGCAACATTTCTGATCATGATTATAAAAATTCAAAAAAAATATCTAAAAATGAATTAGGTAGAATATAAAAAATTACACAATTAATCAAAAGAGAGAAAATAAAAACTAAATAATTGTCTATTACATAATAAACTACTAATACCGACTTCTAAAGATTGAAGTCGATGAGAGTGGAAGCACTATGTACTTAAAAATAAAAAGCTAATGCTTGAATGAGTCATACTGCAAAGTTAGTGAAGTAAAAACGAAGGACAAAATGAGTTAATAAAAATATTATAACGGGCTAACTGGAATGAATCTCGTATATATAAGTATCTCACTTGGTCCCACCTTATGTTTTGTCACTGTACAAAGCGAAAGTTCATCAGTATTCTACATTTTCTTATTTTTCTCTTTATTTCAAATTTAATTTCATCATCTATTGATCTTTAGAGATATATTAGAATTTTTTCTAAACATATAATCTTAAATTTGATCAATTAAAAAAATAATTATTATACTTTGTATATAATAATAAATAGATTAATATATTTGAAGATAGAAAAAGTAACGAATTGAGAAGAATAAAAAATGATGTTAGAATTAATACTATAATTATCTAATTTCGATATTAAATTTAACATCCTACATTCGAAAATATGTTTATTGAGATAAAGACTATGATGATAAACTAAAAACAATATTTTATTTATCATTGTAATGTAATCATAATATGATCATTATTCGGAATCAGAAACTGATGTACTTTGACTTTTTAATTAAATTGTATAAACAATTCTTTCATTATTTTTAGTGGATATACATGTTAAATTTATTAAAATTAAATAGTAGAATTTAATGATGAATATGAATGTATTAATTCAACTTTCAATTTGGGTTTTGGGATTTTTTGAACATGCTATATATATATATATATATATATATATATATATATATATATATATATATATATATATATATATATATATATATTTTCTGATTTTTCGTTTATTTTAAATATAAATTTTCAAATAGATGAAAAATGATTTTTGTTCTCTATTACTTATGTAGAATATCAAGTATATATTCTACTCAAATGTCTTATAAATTCATATGATTTAGTAAAAGGTTATTTGCATAAACCTATTTGTTGGATACAATAATTGATCATGTTGGGTAGAGTAATTGAAATTTTGCGCTTGAGTTGTTGCACTATTTAAATGATTTGATTTGCACTGTTACCATAATCTATAGGTTTTGATAAAACAGTAAACACTTGAGCCAACAATTGGTATCAGAGCCAAGATCGCGACTTTGATTTTCATTGATTGCAATTGATGCAATTATTAGGAGATAGATTGTTGGGTACAATAATTGTCCACGATGGATAGGCACTTGAGCTGTTATACGATTTAAAGATTTGACTTGCATCGTTAGTATCAGTTATAGCTTTTGGTAAAACGACAAACACTCGATCCTACATTATTCAATTGTAAAGCTAGCAGAAACATGTTGCATCAATATTTTGTTTTGAATTGGTCCCTTACATGTTACTCGATTTTTAAATTTAGAAGCATTCTACAGTTTTCAAATATTATTATATATTGAATTATAATAAATCCATTTCAAATTGGATAAATATAGAATAAAAATCATGTAAATATTATTAACAAAAACATTTATATGAAATACTGGCTTGGTCGATAATCAAAATAAGAAATAAACAAATTTTGATCTTTGAGTGAGAAATAAGATGTTTAAAGAAAGTTATAATTGACACAATGAAATAGTGCACTTACATGCATTTGTCACTGTATTTTGCAACTAAAATGTCAAAAATGTTTCCACATATTATTTTTATATCATATTTAAAATAATTATGAATCCTGATTTTTATTATTTTGAGTTGACCTTTGTTACGAAAAATCATTGTGAATAAATTGTTGAAAATTCTTATATCTATGTATATCACATATTAATATATCAACCTAAGTTCAGGTATTAAAAAACTACAAAATGAACTTATTCATCTTCAATGTACACAAATTATATTGTAAATATATATGACAATTAAGACAATGAAGTAGAATATATATATATGTTCACATATAACAAAATATATAGACAAGAAAAACAATAAAAAATATTTTTCTAGATATAAATATTTTTTAATAACTTTTTACATTGAGTTAGAGAAGATAAAAGAGAAAAAATATTAACTCTTTTGGGTTACACAAAAAATAGAAATGGAAGAAGTGTTTGTCATACAATGAATTAATTTTTCAAATTAAATGTATACTATAAAGTTATATTTACTACTCAAACCTTATAAATGCAATGAATTTTTCTCAAGATAAGGGTACACAAATGATCCCGTGAAGATATTTAAACAATTAAAAAAATTAAATATATTATTTTTTTGGATGTAATACCAATATGACATTAGTAATTTAATTGTGCTAATTATACTTATGAGTTAATATGAAATATTAAAATAAGTATAATAAGAGTCAGTAAAAAGATGATTTATTGTAAAAAAATATCATTATTATAAATTACAAACAAATGACAACATTTAATCAATATTTTTTTAAATCGGTCCATCAGTACTTTTTATTTGATGATAAATTATTATAATAATATGTAGTTTATAAGTTATCAAGTATAATTGGGTGTATTCAATTCAGTGTTTTGATGACTTTTTTAAATGATAGACTTTTATGGATTTGATAAATTTTTATTGACTTTTATAGAATCTCACAGATTTATAAACAGATTTATGTAGACTTTTTTGCAAGATTTTTATAGACTTTTGTGGATTTTTTTTAATAAAATTTTATAAATTTTGTACTTAACTATAACATGTGATTTTTTTATTGATTTCTTTGAACCAATAATTAATTGACATATATATTATATTCAGTTTGAAATTATTTTCCATATTTATATTAATAAATAAATTTACTTATTTAAAAGTTAAATCGTTTAATCCTTACATGTGTATATATGTGGGTTTATATGCATGTTTGTAAATTTTTTAAAATACATCAATTAATTAACATGTAACATTCTTTTTAAATTGATAAAATACATGTGAAAATAATATTATTTATTATTGTGTGAATATAATTTTGTATAAAAATATTATAGCTTACATATTAATTGAAAATACTAAAATGAATTTAAAAAATCATGGTTGTTACCAGACTATTTAATTATTAAGTATTAAGCAACATTTTTTTGATCATCTTTTATTATTATTGAATATTACATTAATTTGTATAAATCATAAATTAAAACTCACAAAATCAATTCTATAATTCAAAATTTCCCGTGAACAATCAGCCAAAAAATGAAAATTTTAAAAAAGAAAGATGAAAATATATATAGAGATACACTTCGGAAATTTGAGAGAATGATAGAAATAGATGAGAGGAGAGAAGATAGGAAGAGATGTGATGTGAAGCGACGGAGAAAAATAATTAGCTTGTGTATGAGTTAGAAGTTTTAAAAATCCATTCAAATCTTTGGGGTGAACCAAATACAATATTTTACAATTTTTAGTTGTACCTTAGGCTTTAAAACGTATGTCAATGAATTCTATGGAGTTATTAAAATTCCATGGAAAATTTGAATATCTATAGACTTTTATAGAGTTTATAAAAGTCAATGTTGAATACCACTTGACTTTTTAAAACTCCATGAAAGTCTATTTTGAATATCACTAGACTTTTATAGAGTATTCAAAAGTCTTGATTGAATACCTCTAGATTTTTACAATCTACAAAAGTCATTAAAAGTCAATAAATTTCCCAAGTTGAACACACCCCCTGTGTCCAATAAATTAAAGGTAACTAGGAAATTAAAAGTATCTGGTAGAAATTATTGATAATTTACATGAAAGAGAATAATAATCAAATAACATTGTAAATAAAAAAATTGCAGATCATTGATTGTCAAAAAAGATTTGTAATAATTGAATATTTTAATAAAATATATGCATTATTGAGAGAATATGACAACTAACAAAAAAAAAATATATGATAAAAATATATAAAAAAATTTTAGTAGTCTAATTTTTTTTAAAATTAAGAAAAATGTTTTTTTCCTAATTAGTTACATATGCTAATTAACACGATTGTCAAAATTTACAATACTATTATCATTACTTTTTGTTGAGTTAACTAATTTTATTTCAAATTATAATTATTTCAACATATGTTTTCTACGTGCAACGCACGTACATTATTCTAGTATATATATATATATATATATATGAATGAATGAATTTAAACTTTTTTTGTTCATAAAGAGGTATTAATGATTGAGACAATTTAATCTAAATTATGCAAAATTGTAAACCAGACAACCCTAACAATTCCATTTCTCTCATTCATGCACCTTTGTTCCTAGTAGCAAAAACTTCTTATACGTGCATGATTAATTCTAATAAGAAATTAAAAGAATTGTTTTTAAAATAAATTATATAGAAATTGCCAAAGATTTCAAATGTCTGGTTCATACCATGGCTGGCATGGCAATTAAATTTACAAAGAATAACAATTAGTAATTCAATTAGTAACATAAAACCTAGTCTTACGAGTTACTAATGATAGTTGCAAAAATTGAAATTGTCGCTTGAGGAAGAATCCATAAATTATTTTTATTAGAATTTCATTAATAGGTGAGATGCGATGTTCAAAAAAATTGGCGTAATAACACCTTAATCAATGACCAAAGTCGATCCAGAGGCAAGAACTCAAAGATGACAAAAACTTGTCTAAGACGATCTCAGAAGTCGTATTTTGTGAGACAGATATCTTATTTGGATCATCCATGAAAAAGTATTACTTTTTATGCTAAGAGTATTACTTTTATTATGAATATCGGTGTGATAAACATATCTCATAGATAAAGATTCGTGAGACCGTCAAACAAGAGACCTACTCCTAAAAGATGGGTAGTGGAGGGGAGGAAAACATGGAAAATAAAGTAATTTATGCTCTAATTGAATAGAAAAATAATCTCCAACTCATCAACTCTAACTTCGCACTAAAAAAAATATTCTCGAAATATTTCTTATTATTTTATTTACAAAAACTAATTTATTTCACGAAATATTTATTAACACGTTAATTTATGTTTAATTTCCATCACTAAGAAAGAGTAGTACAAACAGAGAAAACTAAACAAAAAACAAGACATACCCTTCATAGTTCATACATTCCGTACGGTGTAACGATGCCATAATACCTATTACGATACAAAGGCTGGTTTTGAACCGGAATCAAGAAAACTGGATTCAAAGAAGTACGCCGGTGTTCTCCCAGAGTCAGTTGTACAACAAACGACTAATTCCTTGTAATATATTATGAAAATAAAGATTGATTTTCATTAGAGTCAATAAAACTCAATCCACAAATCGACTCGTTGAACACCTACTATAACAAGTTCAAATCGCACTAAAGTCATTTTGATTCATTTAAATTTGGGTTAAGATGCACTATACATAAAGCTCAGACACATAATGCATGTATCGAAACAGTACTCGTAGGTCGTGACAAAGACCTTTCCATGTCTTGATATGCTATTCAGAGGGCAGAGGTTATACGGGTCTGCTGCTATCTCATTTACTTGCTTCACAAATTCCGTAATATTAAGTCAATAATATTAGTGCACTAATCAGTGTTTTGGTGAAATCAAACCAAGAATATTAGCATCAGTGCAATCCAATGACTCATTCCAATGGTTGGTTTATAATAAATTAATAATATAAAACTAAAGAATCGCAAAATACTATAAATTTTTAAAATTAAGAAAACCAACCTATTTCAAATTTTTTTTTTTCACAAGCAAATACAAATTTTTAAAAGTAAACAAATAAATTCTTTCAATAACTTTAAAACGTTCTACAAAGATTTACTGAATTCCAAAATATAATTTACTTGAATATATTACTATTATTATTGTTGTTGTTAGTGTTATTATTGATCAAGATTTTCAATTATTTTTTTATCTTTTTTTAAAAAAAACTTTAGAAATCATCACTAAAAGCCGAACAGTTCCATAAATATATCGAAAAGTTCTATAAATTCCTAGAGGCATGATGTCAGAGAATTTATTCTATAATAACACAAACAAATGTTACCATGATTTCCGAGGAAACAGTTTTTTCGAGAATGAAAATTACGAATATAAATGCAATGAGAATGGTGATTTTGTGAAATCCTCGTAAAATTATAAATCATACAAAACTTTTTCAGGATTGCCGTAATATATGAAGAATGTTTTATTCTAGCATCGCATGTTTTTTTTTAATATTTATTTAGATGAGATGCTAAGAAGAAGAAACACATTGTAATCAATCAACCTATAAAATAAGCCAGTTTACAACACACAAATGCATTACATACGTCATACAAATAAGACATTTCCCATGTATGAAATCTGGAGGAATGCACCGAACCAACTTAAAATAAGAACATACAAACCTGATCATAGCCAAAAATTGGAGCTGGTGAGTTAGAAACTGTGAGAAGATGAATTTAATATCTGCAAATAAGAAGGGCCACATCAAAATCAAGTCGCATGAAGGTGTAGCCAAAAACAACACGAATAGTTCAGGTTAGACCCAATAATTTCAACGAGGGAACCAAATATTTATTTTTTTAACCTGAAGGTACAGAAGAGCGTGCTTGGGAGAGAATTGATATCAAAGCTCAAGCTTCTTTCCTTGTTATCCTGGAATGTGTTGAACATACATAATGGCATTCAGTTCTATTAACTAATGTGATAGTAAAAAAAATATGTTGAAATTTTCAACAGTAAAGAAACTGATAAGCACTGATCTCGACAAGTAAAAAATCTACTACCGATCTCGTATAAGTCAAGCGTAAGGAGTTCACAAACAGAACGAGAAATTAAGCATTGGTGGCTTGTTATTTAGAAGAAACATGATGTTATCAGGTACGTTCAGACGTAAAGAGAGAAATAGCAAAACTCTCAACACGTTCAGGTTGAAGAACTCCTGGACAAAAATGGTATACTTTACCTGAAACAATAAATTCCCAAGGCTGTTGTTATTTCATGAATGACTGAAGTGGCAAAGTGTAGATAGAGAACCCCTGTAACAAAGCATAGAAAATTTAAGGTCTCGTGCATGATGGGTGTGGACCACATATGAAAGGTAAAGGAAATAGTGTCAACAATTGATTCACTATATTAGATGAATCATCTTGGATTCTATTAGAAGATTGTGAATAGCATGAAAACTCGTATATGCGAAAAATATTAAACCTGTGTATGCACAGTAACCAAGAAGAACCCACAACTCGTCTACCAAAGGAACTCTGCTACAACATAAAGATTTCGTCAGTGCAAATGTTATTAAAGCGAATATTCCATATATTCCATTTCAGAAAAAGAGATACGACATTAGTGCAAGTAATTGGCTGAAAAAAAAATTAACAATAATGTATGTCATCGGCTGAATAAAATCACCACACACCCGTCATTTAGCATCGCAGTGAGAGCATTTGCAATGGCCAATGGCAGATAAAACAGAGACTGCAGAAAATAAACAATTAAGTGAGGCTCACAAAGAAATGTGGCTCTGGCAAGGCAGATTGGCGACCATTTACTGAAATAAAGACAGCTTTAATTTCACAGTCAAATTAAAATGTGAAGCCAATCCACGATCAAATACATGGAAGGAATCCATTAAAAATATGCGAGACATAACAACATATGAAGTATTGGTGCAAGCAAGTAAATTGCAATTCTGTGCAACTTATGCAAACATCGTCATCAAAATCCAATCTGCATAATCGTCATCAAAATCCAATCAACCTACTTAGCTCACATTTTGATCATTCATTAGATAGGGAAAGTTCGGTCCAGTGAATAAAGACCGATGATTGATATGATACTCCGTTTCCCATAAAAAAGTGGGAAATGAGTGAGCAGTTTCCTTAAACTGCAATATACTACTCCAGCAATATGGGTTATAACGAATAAGTAATAGATCATACCCCATTTCCCATAAAAATGTGGGAAAGGTGAGCAGTTTTCTAAAACTGCAATATTCTACTCTAGCAACATGGGTTAATACGAATAAGAAATAGATGCTAGCGGAAAATATGATGAATAATGTCGCTAGGAGGCTCAACAGAATGATATCAGATTTGCAGATTGCAGTTGTAATACACAATCATATGTTGGTGTGAAAGAGGTGTAAATAGTTTTATTATATTACAGTTAATTATTCCAGCAACTTTGATAATTTTCGTAAAACAAGGATGGAGGCAAAGTATTAGTTAGCAGGCCAATAGTTCAAAGTCCCTCTTGTGCGGGCTCAAGAGCCACAAGAGTGAGAATTGAGGTACATTATTCTCAGATAACGCTTCCACTCAGTGCAAAAACTGCAATGTAACTAATTGAGTTCATACCATGCACATGTGGGTTTTCAAGCCCTTGGGTTCGTCACATAGGTGAGCAAGAATCATCCTTCCCTGCAAAACAATGTTTCAGTGATCAGTAGCAGAAGCTTCTTAAAGTACAAGATTGTCAGCTTTATTTGAGAATCTCACAAGCCAATATAATGACTTGGACATGAAATCAATAACATGTAATCTGACCAAGCACACATAACAACAGAGCCAACATTTAGGTGGAATGATTGGGTGGATTTGGATTTCAAATCCTCAATACTAATTCATTTTAATTGTTTAAGTAACTCTCAAATCCATGGAATTCAAAATTTTTCGAGCCAAACCAAGATATTTTAAATATCCAATTATGGGAGTAATTTTAAACCCACTACTTGATCCCAAAGCAAACTTAAAAACACTAATTTCAACCAGTATTATGACATATTTTCCAAAACCAAAAAAACATAAGCAATAAAATCATGTGGTTTCCAAAACTGCATCAACATCAATAACATCTTACCACAAGAAACCCAAACGCAAGCCCAGTTCCCACCACAACTAGATGTGGATAGTTTCCCATTAAATCAATAGGAGATATATAGTCCCTGAAAGGTCATAGTCAATAATAGCACATAAAAAAATCTAAAAGCAAAGCGAATATTAAAGATCAAGACATACCACACAAGAACCCCACCTAACAGCAGACCAAAAGGATAAAGCTGTGAAAATAAGAGAAATAGATTCAAAAAAGGAACAAAATTGAAGGTCAGATATTATACATGTCAAACATATATACCATTGCCAGAGCTAGCAACATATTTCCTTTTCTTGCCTGGACAACGCGATGAACATTGTACACACTGCACAGAACTTTAAAATTAAAAACACGTTGAAGCATAACGAGTAAGAGTATCAAAGTTGATGCAGCTGCTAGAGAATCAACAACTTCAAAATTAAATTTGAAGTGAACACTAATACGAAAATCAGTAACATGTAAATTCATTTTAAAGCTAGACCTTACTACGAACATGAAACCTATGACCTCTAAGAAACATATAGGACGGTAAATCAATTCTAATGTCACTTCTCGAGTTCCTGATAGTATGCATAATGAAAATTTGTACAGCAAACTAAGGTTTATACCGACTAACAGTTCCATGCAGTGAAGCAGAAAACCTAATTGTTTGTGGTCAGCTTATAATAATTCAAAGAATTGGTAAATAACTTCTTCCAAAGGAAACTCCAAATTGATTGTACTCACTTGAATGCAATTGTTGGTATAACAGCAAACATTATCATGAAGGACAGAACAAAATTGTACATTGTGATTTCTGAAAGAAAAACAAGAAAATAAATCAAAAAAAGCCAATCCAGAACATGATATAGAAATAATAAACAAAAGGGGTACAAAGCCTGAAAAAGACTGGTATCGTCATAGGATAAAATAAAATATAGAACCTGATGCAATGCTACAATAACATGGAAATCACTCCAATCTTCGTAGTTGTGTGAACAGAACCAAAACTAAATTGTTCCTTTGTCATTGATTTTACAAGACTCACCATTAATAAATGGAACCCAACTCAAAAAAGGCATAGATTTTCCTATCTCTTGAGCCCACCACTCAGCACCTGAAAAAATAACAAATGAAACTCAAACTCAGTCTCACTGCAGATTTATGCATGAAAACATATACAAACAACAAAAGTAAAAAACAAAGGCTCTTGATAGAGAAGTAAAGTGCTAGAAGTAATACCTACTATAGCTGTGAAGAAATGGACCATATATATCAACATAAGACCTTCAGTTGGTCCATTTACAACCGGAAGAATGAGAGTATTGGTGAAAAAGCTGCAAAACTAATAAATTAGCAAAAGAGCAAGTAATTGCAAATACGACATAACTCAAACACATCCACAATAGACAGTAACAATAATGTTTTCAGCTCCTGTAAAGAACCAGCAACATGAATGAGCCATTTTACTTACTGTTCCCACGTAGCACAGTAAAAAAGGACCGCTGATATAACCCAGAACCAGAAAGCATTCCGTCCACACATAGCAGTGCTTCCAAATGCCAAGGATTCAAACTGGAAAGAGTTTATATTTAAATTTCAAGAATCACTACAGCAACATCTTGAGAAAAGAGTGACTCAATGTTCAAAGACATACCGCACACGCAAGAGCATCACATCCTGGGATTTGGTAAAGTACAGAAATTAGTTTAAAAAAATTTAGCACCCAATAAGTGAATAAAAAATTGGAAATGCCATGGAGACGACAAGCAACAATGAACAAAATGAAAGGTTCACCATGATCAAAAAGTTCCCCCAATGGACTAGAAGAATTTGTTCTTCTTGCTTGCTTCCCATCAACAGCATCAAAAGTCTAGCATATATTATTTAAAATCAAAGAAATAATATGAGAAGAGAGTGGGAAAAAGAGATGACGGAAAAAAACTGTAAAACTTGGGAGATGAAAAGAAGATTTAACAAAAATGAAATTGTAGTAATAGTAACTGAAAATCTTAACAAATGACTACATCCAATGTTGTAAATGGTGGGAGGCGGTGGCGGGGCAGTCGGTGACCGCCTACCGCCTCGGCAGTTGAATTTTTTAAGTAATTTTTTTATATATAATCACAAATAGCCATCATTTTTAATGTAAGATATGTAATTAAATAATGTTTAAACACAAAAAACTTCATACAATATAATATCATCTAGATAATATGCAAATAAATATATAAACTCCTCATCGGATGCTTTAGGACATGCTTCAACTTGTTCTACAATACCGCAATATGATGTTTTATCCTATAAACTCCTCATAAAATAAGCCTCTTACACAACTTGCAAGTTATCCAATCCATTTTCTCTTTATTAAACAACACCTCATATTCCCAAACAATATCATTAAACTTTGGCTTGAATTACAACTCCGGTTGTTTATCCTTTTCCTCCATTAATCTCCAACAATAAATCAATAATAATAGGAAAAAAACAAATTTGATTTTTAAAATCACAAAATCTGAAATGTTATAAAAACAATATGTTAAATGATAAATATACAATACCTAACCTAAAGCTTCTTCTCTTAGCGGCGGCGGAGGCGGCGGCGACGGAAAGTTTGTGTAGTGGGCTTGGTGGTTGATAGTGAGAATGAGTGAGAACCAAAAGTTAAAAAAAAAAAAAAAAAAAAAAAAGTGAGGTGTGATTTAAATAACTAGGATTTTGAGTTTTACAATTAGTTGACTTTGCCTAGGTTTTTAAAATTGGTTACTATATCTTTAAAATGTTGACTGCCTCACCTGGACCGTCTGCTCGCCGCCTGACCGTCTACCCACCGCCCTCGACCACCTGCCCACCGCCGTATAGCTTGAACCGTCCTAAACAACCTTCTCATGCTCAGGCAGGGCAGTCGAAGGCCGCTTAGGCGTCTCGACCGCCATTTAGAACACTGACTATATCATTTCAAACGTTATGATATATTAAAGTAAACCCCTTTCTTTATTTGGCCCAACATAAAAATCCAACTAAGTGAATAGTGAACATAATGCAAACCAGATTCACCCCAAACTCCCACACCCAAAAAACAAAATAAAGAAGAAAAAACAGCATACAAGTAAAAAACTGCACAAAAAAATGAAACAAACCCCCATGTTGTGTACATTATTACGTTCAGACTCCAAGATATTTCAAAAATAGAAGACATTATGACTCCAAACATATCCTGAACACTGCTAGAAACACGAGCATACTTGATATAAGAAGAGCAGCAAACCATGGGCAAAATGAACCCATCTTGGCGGAGGTGAATCCAATTGAGGTGAATATAACTGCAGCAAAAATTTTTAGAATGAAGTCACAAGATTAAGTAACACCCCAAGGTTTTTATGGGTAATCATATATAATCATGCAATATAATCACAAATAGTCATTATTTTTATGTAAAATGTTTAATTAAATAATATTTAAACATAAAGAATCTTCATACAATGTAATACAATTTAGACAAGGTGCAAATAAATATATAAATGCAAATTAACAAGAAAATCAATAAAGTTGGAACCAAAAATAAAACCAAAAGAAAGTAAATTTGTTAACTTTGTCTAGGTTTTTAAAATTAATTAACTTCGACTATGTTTTTAAAATTAATTGAGTTGACCAGAATTTCAAAAATGTTGACCGCCTCGGCCGTCGGATAGCTTAGGGCCGCCTAAAGAGGCCGTCTGATGCAAAGGCGGGCAGTCGAGGGCCGCCTACCAACTGGGCGACCGCCTCGACCGCCATTTAGAACATTGAAAGGAACAAAATATTGTGGACTACTCAATTGAAGAATTACAATGAAATCTCTGAAGGAGGCACTGATGAGATTGACGGACAGAATGTGTGCCCTTTAAAAGCACTATATTCTAACTGAACATAAGGCTTATAGACATTGCTACACACTAAATATAGTCTTAACTATTAATACTGTAAATACAAATCCATACAACCAGCCATCCTTGTTATCAAACCAACTTCTAAAGAGCATCACGTCCTTTTCTCTTTTCCAATGCCACTACACCTAGACATAGAGTATTTACAGTTGCATGTTGTCAAACATTATCACAGAAAAGATTTATAAGAAATGTAACTCTGCTACTGATGTTCTGCATGTGAAATAATTTGCTTCCTCGTTTAGATAAAAGAAAACCAAAAGCTTATAAAATTAAAAGCTAAGTTTTTGCTATGGAAAATCACTTAACAATTGGAGAGAGAGAGAGAGAGAGAGAGAGAGAGAGAGAGAGAGAGAGAGTGAGAGAGCTGGCTTACATATCCAAGCAATGCAGATGTCAACAAAAACATGAATCCTGTAAGTGTGATCTGATTGAAAAAAACATTTAAACCCATCACAAATGATAAAAGATGCCATAACCAATTCTACCCAAAGACAAGATTGAGTTCACGGAACATTTACCATATTAGGTCTGAAAGTATCCAGCCCAGACACAAAAGAAAAGTTTATTAGTCACCACAAAAGATCAATAAAAAATCGTTACTAGATATCAGAATACAAATGAATTCATAAGAATAATGCATACACAACTCCACAAGCGCTGCTAGCTAAATAACTAGAACAGTATATAGCTGAGCACTCAAAGAATGAACTGAGGTAGAAACACAAAAACGATCTGCAGAAAAGATTGGGATGCAACAGTGAAAGAAAAAAAAATCAGATATTGATACCCAGATGCAAAACAAGCAAACTTTGAAAACTTTTGGTATATTTGGTCAACAAATACATAAATTCCCAGCAGAGAATTATCCTTTCCAAATTGCATCATTGCACAGACCTAGAACCACAAAAGAAAGCCCTCAAACACGAGAGACTGATTGCTCCATGGAGTTTCTGAAAATTCTCGAACGATTGATGTCCTAATATACACGTCTCGTTATGATTAGAAATTAAACCTCTTTTTTTTGTCTGTCATTTCAAACTTTTCTTCTGGGTGACCAGCCCCTCGGTACACTGAGACACTGCTTCGAAGATTTAATGCATTTCTTTCCGAATCACAACAATACATAATAATTTTTGCTGTTCAAGGAGATAGCAAGCTTATTTTTCAAATAGATCGCATAATCCAAAAACTGACATTTGTAGGTGATACCACTCATTTGAGTGGAATAAAGAATTCATAGACCTCCCATGAGTAACGCAAAATCAACAAAAGCTAGACATCACTCATATGTTTATTGTTTAGAGATTAAAAGCAGTCAGCCAGGCCTTGACTAAGGGATAACCTACACCTCTGCGGCCATCCCTTGATGAGTTTTTCTGCTCCTAAGGCTTGCAACCATATTTTTCTAGCTGTAGTAGTCAAAAACCGTTTCCGAGTACTTTCCGAAAGTTGTAACCTCGACTTGAAACATCCTCTGAAATATGTATAATCTGTACATGGAATTAAAATCTTTCCACTCACATCATCGCCAGGAACTTTAGGAGGAGCAAAATTTTCTGTTGCTGCTGCCACCTTTAAGGGAAAGCAGGGGATCTTCCAGACATTTAATTAAACAGAATTTTTACAAAGTCACATTTATTGATTGCTAACATCGTCAATTTTTTACAGTTGTTCATCTTATAGAGATAACTCACTAAACAAAAGATAAAAGTTATCCCATTTGGTCTTACTATTTTGCATGCCCTTCCCTTCGTAATTTGATAATTTCATGCATAAGCAAATAATTTGTAACCCTTTAAGCATCATAACAAGTTAGTATATTTTTGTCTCTCGAAAGTATAAACACAATTCAAACATAATATGCGCGCACAAAAACATCAAGAGGACTTCAAAAACACAAAAATAAACAGCAAAGTTGAAAAAACAAACAAACAAACCCAAGTGAGAAAAAGGAATAAGCAAAAAAAAAAACAGAAAAACTTACGGCATCCAAAGAGGAAAGAAAGTAACGCAACGAGTCCAGAAGGGCTGCAAAACATATTTGGCCAAGTATGAGTGATCCACCCCACTGTATTTGTATCTATGCAGTGCCGCAACTCCATGTGCTCCTATGTATCCCATCCCCATTACTCCAAAACCACACCTTCAACAAATAATAATCCCACAAATCTCCAACAAAACACAACCTGCACCAAAAATACAACTTCGCAACGCGCAAATCGAAAATGAATTTCAAGCAGATGGGTAGGAAATTCGAAGACAGTCACAGATCGAATCAAGAATCTCGGAAAATGCATACGGATTCGTAAAAGGGAACAAGGGATTTCACCTCCGTGTACGTAGAGTTCGATCCAAAAGTGGGAGGAAAACGGAATCTCACCGACGGCGTATCGCGCATAGAGATCGAGAGGACATTGAAAAGTGAAAAGGAAGTGCTTTTATGATACTCATAAATTTTCCATTTTAAGTGATAGGAATGTTAATCACGCCACCTTTAGCTTCTTATATTTAATGAAAAATCTCTATTTATTTCCCTATATATTAAAACAAAATGATTTTTTAAAAGTCGATATGTTTAAAATATTATCTATTTTATTTTAGGTAATTATTATTACTAGTGATTTTTGACATCTATATATTTTTTCACATTATGCATTCTGAGAGAGTTAAAAAAAAGACCTTGATTAAACATTAAAAACATAGTTTAAAAATATATTTATACAAACATGTAACATGTATATCAAAATACTAATTTAAATAAGAGTATGTTTTTTATGATTTATCAGTGAGATGTGTTAACTCTGTCTATATTTACAATAAAAATTATTTTTTTTGACAAAAATATAAACATTTTTTCAGAGTTTACTTAAATAAAATATTTATCTGATAAAAATTTTCATAATAATTTTTATGTTTAAATAATATACTAACTATAATATGATTGCTCTTTGTTGTTTTCATTTGCAATGGAAATGGTCAATTAATCAGACCCTACATACCATTTATGGAAATGGTCAGTTAATCGGAGATTATTTAATACTTTTGACTTGTGGTCGGGACTGCAACATGGAGTTAAACCTAGTACACACAAAACAAAAAATATTTGTCGGGGATTAATTTCTTAATTTTCGTAATCAAATGATAATTAATTTTATAGTGGGTGTCATGTGAGACTGTCTTACGGATCTTAATCTGTGAGACGGGTCGATCCTATCGATATTCACAATAAAAAATTATAATACTCTTAGCATAAAAAATAATAATTTTTCATAGATGACCCAAATAAGATATCCGTCTCACAAAAATTACACGTGAGACCGTCTCACACCTATCGATATTCACAATAAAAAGTTATAATACTCTTAGCATAAAAAGTAATAATTTTTCATGGATGACCCAAATAAGAGATCTGTCTCACAAATATGATACGTGAGATCGTCTCACACAAATTTTTACCTTAATTTTATTGGTAATGTACACTAATATATTAGATTGTTATGACCATTTCATCTTAAAAATAATAATTATAAAATAATAAAAGATCATATTTTTTCCCTATATAACTCGAAGGTGAGTTTATGTCATACTAAGGATTTTGTTTTCTGTGTATTTATATAAGATGATTGGTCGACTATCACACTGTAAAATAAAAAATTATTGATGATTATTGATGAACTCCACATTTTTTGCTTTAAAGTTAGATAATCGACTCTTATACAAAACAAAATCCCAAGAATAGATAGGTCGATATAGCATAGACTCGCTCACGCAAGAACGACTCAACCACTCTACGATCTTAAGCCATATCGAGCTAGAAAAATCGCCCGAGAACTTTTTTAGAAAATTAATGGGGCAATTGCTTTGTCATACATCAACTATATAATTTTGAACACGACCCACTTTAATGATTCAAAAAATAATATAGCATATTTATCATGTTTGAAACTAGTAGCTACCAAGTTCCTAAGTATGAAGAAGTGTTTATGGTAAACAACGTGTGTTAATTTATTTTTTCTTTATTTTACGACTATCGATATGTGCTTAAAGAAATAAATTGATTCAATGAAATATTGTTCTCATAATCTTTGGTAAATAAATTATAATGAAAATAATTTTTATTCTATAAATTTGTACTAATTTAATTGGTAAAAATAGTAACTTTTTTTTTTTTGTGGTGATCCTCGAGTAATCATCTAATCAAAAGAACTGGAATTAGATATGGGCCTAGTTTACTGTCATGTTTCAGATATTTGGGCTTCGCCAGTTTAATTGGGCCTTCTATCCCTAATTTACCGACCCAATTATAATGGCATTATTTGATTGGACAAAGTTTGAATTGTATCTTGGGGGTGAAAATCCATCTTCACCCCAAATTAGATATCCATTTCTTAACTTATTTACTTATTATAGTTATATGAAATAAGTGAGATGTCATAGTACAATTTGAGAGGGACAATATTGAAAATAAGGTATAATGACAAATTTGAGAAAAATGTTGATGTGAGTTTTTAAATTTTATTAAATGCTTAATTTATGTTTAATACACTACTAATTGTTAGAAATTAGAGAGGGGACATATTGAAATTTGAGATGTTTAATATTGAAAATAAGTTGCAATGATAATTTTGAGAAAAAAATGGTGGTGTGAGAGTAATTTGAAAAAAAAAAAGAAAAAAATGTTATATAGGTGACATATTCTGTTAGGATTGGTTAGGGAGATTATCGTTGAGCTACGATAGTTCGGTTTTTGAAATATTGAACACTGATAAATTAAATCGAGTTTGGCGTTCAAACCAAGCGGAAAATACTCGAAATAATCATTGTTAGAAACCGGTTAAATATTTTGTAAAACATTTAAAATGTATACAAGTTGAATGAGAACAAATATTTCGGTTGAAGCATTTTATCAAACACTTGGTATGCAATATTTTGGTATTTAAAGAACACATAAAATGCTTCAAGAATACATATTTAAAACAATAGAAATGATAAGTAAATGCAATAAATAAATAGATGTGAATTTGTTTATGAATATTCGGAGACTTCAAATGCTCATACGTCACATCTTCTTCCCTTTGGGAAGGATCCACTAGAAGACTTTGATTTATACAATTCCTTGTACAAACACATTCAGCTAGGACTTACGCTTCTGCTTAACTGAACTCCTAGCACTCAAGATTGTATGCAACACCTCACAATCAGCATATTGTTTAATGTCCCATATGCAAAGACTACAAACACATTATTTTACGTCTTTGTGTAAAGACTCACTCAACTAATATTTGAAGTTCTACTTTCTTGTACATGTGTGAGTGATTGTGTGTGTGAGGAATGTATCATTTACAATGTATATTTCAAATGTATCCTCACACAAGGGCTTGTGCTATCAACTAGCTGATATCTTCATGCTAACTGCTCATGCTTTTAATCATTTTCAAAAGTTCTTGTTTGATATACAAGATGTTGTATTTATAGGCTCCAACAATGATATATACGTTAGATACAAGAATATGCCCGTTTGAAAAATTTCTGTACGTTTCTGAAATTGCAACGGTCAAATTCGCCTTGTTGAACTTTTTCTGAGCTTAAACTGGTCAACTCCGGTCAACTCAACTGATCGTTCAGTTCAACTGATCGTTCAGTTCAGTTGGTCAGCAACTCGTTCAGTTCAAATCAGTTGATCAGCTGCTGATTCAGTTCAGTTTCAGCTGGTATGCTGAAATCAGCTAAGCTGATTTCAGCTTGTACAGAACCAGTAGTTTCATCGTAATTTATCAGCATCTTAAGTTTCGATTCAGACTTTGATTTTTGAAGATGATTTGTAGATCACCGTCTTATCTTTCCAACGTATACTGAATCGCTTTATTCCAATAATTGAGCTGAGAGATATGATGAAAATATCGCAACTGCTCATACCCAACTGATTGCTATTTTCGTGCAATCAATTTGGTAATCCAGCAATCCGTTAGATCTTGATAATATCTGATTTTGCCCAACTGACGTGAATTACGACTTGTTCCAAATTGAGTTTTATGATCAATCAAGTTGACGGATTGTCATTTGAATCAACTAGTTGAGAGATATCATTAAGATACCGAAACTTACCAAAAATTCAGTTTGTGCAGAATTCATTTTCTGTTTGCTTCATGTGTTAATAACTTGATACTTGAGTAAATATGTTAGAAACACAATAACAAGCTTTGTTAGCATCAAAACTAATATTCCCCATGTTAACATTATAATATAAATACGAACATGGGATTCTGAAGTACCATTAAATTTCATCTAGGAGGTTAATTTTTTTTTTTTCTTTTTTTAGATTTTCAAAGAACTATATTCCCCATTTTAGTGAGAAGAATTGGTTTCGTATGAGAAATCTTTGGAAAATGTATTTGGAATAACACGTATTTTGGATGTATTTCAAATTCATCTTAATCACTATTATTTATTTAAATTAATAATACATTGAATTTGAAATTTCGTCAATATTCTGATGACTTATAGCTCGCCTAACACAAGATTCCAAATTTGAGATGCTTTCTAATGTCGATGCTCAATTGCAACAAATCTCTCTTCCAAATAAATAATTAAAATTTTCATTTTATCATAAAATTTGAAAGGTCATTTAATTTCTCTCTTTCTTTGTCGCATGTATCTTCGATAATATTTGATTAATTTAATTAACTATGACGTAAAAATTGAATCAACCGTAAGATAATGTAAAGATGTTAGAATCTCATCGTTTGTATCAAAAAGTATAATGATTATATGTTCATAATATGTGGAATTTTATAGCAATACTTGTCACGTCCCGATCTCGTGCATGTGATTACACAATTGATCCCTATAACAACTATTTCGTATTAATCACCACTTTACTAAAATGATTAACCTGAATTGCTATAAAAGTCCATTGTAGCCTATAATTTTACCATGTGGATAAAGGGGTATCACAATCATCACTTTTTCTGAACGCGACGTCCTCGTCGCGACTTAACCCTTCGATCCACCAGCGACAAGAATCTAGAAGTGGCTCCTATAGGTTCAAGAGATGGCTCTCGTCAGTGGCAGAGCCACCTGCAAGTATACCCGGGCTAAAGCCAGGGTTGACCCAGTTTTTTTTAAAAAATTAATATGTAAATTTTGTATAATTTTGGAATAATATGATATTAGTCAGGGTAGATCAATTTAAAATATTAAAAGATTCTAGAATTTAAAATTCTAGCCCGGGCAGAGCCATATTTCTGGCTCCGCCACTGGCTCCCGTCATATAGCACTTTTCTCAGCAGGTTCAAGAGGTGGCTGTCATACACGTAGCACTTTGCCCAACATAACACGTATTTCCCGGTGTAATATGCCGTTGAGCGGCTCTGATACCATTCTCTCATGTCCCGTGCCTTGGTCCACGCCTGCATGACTGCACAATGGACTCTTATAGCAACTACTTCGTATTCGTTCTCGTTTTACGAAAATGATTATTCCAAGTTGCTATATAAATCAATTGTAACCCATTATAAGCTCAATTTAAATATTTAATTTTTATCATGTGGGACAAGGGGTATCACATGATTCGTATATGATCCATATATATGATATACAATGATGAATATTCGATCAATATTATAGATGATGTAATGTGAAATGTAGTGAAATTTCCAAAAATGCTTTGTTTGTGGCATTAGGAATTCTATGGGATAGAATATTACTTGTGCACCACAAAAAGGAACGAAAGAACGGTGGGAAATGAAGGCATCCAAAGCTTTGATGGGTAATTTTTTTCAAAAGAAAATTTGGGAACAAATTCTTTTATGTCTTAAAATTTACAAATCACTCAATCTTTATGCAAAAGCTCACAATTATGCATCTAGATTGATGCCAACTCTATGAGGCTTTATATATAATTTATAATATGTGTATAATGTTTTTTATATTTAATATTGTACGTAATTTTTTTTATTTTTTTAATGAATAACATGTTTTTATTGTGATTAAAATATCATGCTCACCTGCACTATAAACTCCAGCACAACATTGATATCACATCAATATAAAAAATGACCAAAATTTTCAATAATACAAAGATAACGAACTAAAACAAAAATTTTAAAACATAAAATATCAAAATCGCAAAGAATCAAACATACATAACCAAAAAACAATTTTCTCCAAAAAAAATTTGTTACATTCAACGCACACGCATTAAATTGACATTTAGTTATTGATACTAAGATATTAGAGAAAATATCAAGATTTATTTATTGAGTAGGTGTGGACTAGTTATATATAATATGTAGTGCTTAAAGCTAGGGTTCTCAAATTTGTTAGATTTGAGATGCTCTTTAATGTGTTCTTTTTCTTATGGACAAAAGTTAAATCCAAATATAAATTATGTGAGCTGCTATGCTTAATATTTTGTAGGTACAATTTCTTTTCATTCAAATTCAAACCATATAGTATAAGGAAACAATTAATATTTTGTAGGTACAATTTCTTTTCATTCAAATTCAAACCATATAGTATAAAGAAACAATTATTTCCTACTCATTTGGGTACCACCCACTAATTACAAATCTTCATTAGGATTATCTTCCATTGTCCCACCTCCATTTTTTGACCACCTTTTTGGCTCCAACATCATAATTTCGGATTATTTTATGTCATACTTAGAGTATTTTTCTCTATATGATGTGATCAAATGTTTGTTCTTGTATCATCAGCATATATGTCAATTTTCATAAAAATATGAAAGACTCACATGATCTAATGATATATTAGAATATGTAAAAAAAAAACTTTCAATGTAGCATAGACGAACCCATAATTTGTGTATGCCAGATATTAAAAAGGGAAACTTTCTTAATTGATTGATGTTAAGTTCATTTTCTTGGTCCCATATATTATATCATTTCAAAAGCTTATAGTATCAATTATTTCTACAATCTATATTATTATATTTTATTATATATAATACAATAGCACCATACACTAATTATACGAAGTCATCGTGTAATTTTGGTTTTTTCTAAAATATAATCCATCTTATCAAACTAACTATATATTTTACTATATTATAATACTATTTTTCTTTATATTATATTTTATCTCATACCATTTTGATTTTAAAATTTATACTTTTATTTTAAATTAACAAATATAGACCTATTTGTGTCACCCACATATATCATATAGACTAGTATATCGGTGCACGCTTTGCATGGTTGTACGATATGTTTAACTTTATATAATACGATTATATAGAGTCATGATGTAATTTTAGAGTTTGCCTAAAACACCCACCATCTTATCAAACTAGCCGTGCCGTTTTATTGTATTTAATACGTTTTTTAAATTTATATTTTATTTTATCTCTGAGCATTTCAATATTTTATCTCCGACCATTTAAATTTAAAAAAAAATTATTTTTTTAAAAATCACTTGATTCTTTAAATTTTACGGAACACACGCAATAAATGTGCCATGTTTGGCTATGTTTTACCGACCACATGCGATACACACACATATATAAATCCATCTGTGTTAATTATCTTCATAAAACGAAGACGATTACAGAGTAGTTGCTACTTGCTATAAGAATTTTTTTAAAAATCACTTGATTCTTTAAATTTTACGGAACACACGCAATAAATGTGCCATGTTTGGCTATGTTTTACCGACCACATGCGATACACACACATATATAAATCCATTTGTGTTAATTATCTTCATAGAACGAAGACGATTACAGAGTAGTTGCTACTTGCTATAAGAGCGCATTTACACAGTCGTGTCGGTATGGGTTCGGGCCAGAGCCGTCGTCGCTCACATAATTTATATGAACTAATCAGTCGTTAAATAAATAAACAATCTTTAGCTCCATTAAACTGACTACCCTTGTCAATCTAATGGAGAAGGGTAATGGGCTTTTGGCGGAAGCAAAAGGCAATAAGAATTTGACAGAAAAGAAACCACTTTCTTTTTGTATGGTTCTCCTGCTAATGCTAAAGTGACGGGCCTACAATGGTAGGAATACGAACCAGTTTTAATGCTAGAAAATTCAATTAACAATTTCAATAGCTGCCTTTTTCTCAACTGAAATATCAAATTTCATTATAATTAAAATCTAATTTTTTCTCCAAAAATCTTTAGATATGATGTTGGGTACAATAATTGTCCCTGCTTAGTAGAGCGATCGAACCATGGTGCTTGAGCTGCTATGCGGTTTAAAAAGATTTGAGTTACACCATTACCACTAGCTATAGCTTTTGGTAAAGCGGTAAGCGCTCGGTCCTACAATTGATATCAGAGCCAAGGTCACGGGTTCGATTCTCATTGATTACAGGGAGTGCAATAATTGTCCTGCTTGGTAGAACAATCGAACCGTGGTGTTTGAGCTGCTGTGCAGTTTAAAAAGATTTGAGTTGCACCATTATCAGTAACTATAACTTTTAGTAAAACGGTAAACGCTCGGTCCTACATATGAAGTATCGGGCTGAGATTAACCCGTGTTTCATTTTTGTTTTCCCGTATCTGCCTTGAACCCAAAGCAATCAAACACGACTACACAATAAGCTTCTGCTATGCTACAAATATTCTGTCTAATCTCCTTTTATAAATATCATCTTTAAATGATACGGAACTGTTTCTTATTGGATGGAATTTTTTGTACTTGATGGTGTCATCCATTAGAAAAGAGAATGTTTTTTTTATTGACCATAGTAACATGATGTCGTAAAGTGTGCAGAATGTCATCTTTAAAATATAAATATAATATACAACATTAATTTTTAAATATAAATATTTATATTAAAGAGCATTTCAAATTTTATAATATTGATTCTTTAAAACAGTAACACCCAATAAATGGAGTATTGTAATCTGATTCTTGGACAAAATTAAATGTGTAATTCACATATTTTTATCTATAAGATGAGTTTGTCAGAAATTTTAATCAAATTTAGAGGGTTGAATAAAAATTCTGTCTCATGAATGTGGAAATGTCTTTTGGCTCTCCACATTCTTGAGTTAGTTGAAGAGTTTTGGCTATTCATATTCTTGAGTTAATAGGAAAATTAATTGAGTCAATTAATCTTCCATGACTCTTGGTGTGCATTTTGAGGCTTATAAATAGTATGTTCATTTTCTCACTTCAAACATATGAAAATTTTATCTCTTTCAAGCACTCTCTTGCATTTCATATTGTTATATTTCCATTTGACCTCCATTAAATATCGGTCATAAAATAAAGGTACGTTTTCAGTTCGTCGTAGTAGTGTCTCGTGCTAAGTCACTGCTGGTTGTTCCGTTTTATCCCGGGAAACATACGTCCGCTGAAAGCTCGGAGAACATACCGGAGATGGCGAATCTGTTTTAAGGAAACTGTACACGCTACAAGCCTCGGTTTGGTTTTGCTTTTTTTTTTTTTTACACCATAGGCATACTGTAAATATCACACTTGTTTTGATTATTGCTTTATCTCTACAAGTTCGTTTCTACGCAACTGTTGTTAGCATTTATTCTAACAGAGTTAACATGATTCATATATACAACAAAAAAATATTTTCAACAAAAAAATATTTTTCACTAGTCGGATCGAGTTGAAAAATATGTCTTACAAAATTAACACGTGAAACGATCTTGTATTAATTTTTATCTAAAATTAAATGTTATACATTACGTGCTCCAGCTTTACCTCCACCGATCATTTTTAATGAATAAATTTTTAAAAAACATAATTTGTGTTTTCCATCCTCGGAAAAAATAAAATAAAATCCATCGTGATCGAGCAAGCAAATGGTATTTTTAACAGGTAAAGCTCTACCTTTAGATTTACAGGATTCTCTTTGGAATAAATATTATATATTTCTATATGTTATATTATTTAATGAAATCATACAATAATATAGGTCGACTACTCGACTTGTTAATTATTAAATCAAATAATTTTAACTTGAAAACCACTTAATATAGTTCGGTCAGTTTTAATTCAATAATGAATCAAATATGATTTTGAGTTATGAGAGGAAAAAATAACTTGATGTAAAAGTTGTCTGTTATAATCGTATATGGAATAGCATAATTGAAGATGAAGCTTGTTTGTCTATGCTATAACAAGACGATGGATGATACTTTTTACCTCGTATATTTTTACGAGGAATTCAGATATCCATAACATATATGATTTGATGTTAGAAATATTTTTACACAAATAAATTGTAAGACTTGTATTTAATTTATACAAGTGCTCGTCTACGCACGTTGTGTGTGTATTATTAGGTATATAAACAAACTGAATCAAACTGAATATGATGAAATTTTGAAAGCTCGAATTTGGCTCAAATTAATTTTATTTAAGTTCGAGTTCAAGCTCGATTCGAAGTTCGAAAATTGTAATACACTTGAATTGTAATACACTTGGTTTGAATTTGATTCGAGTTTGGCTTCAAAGATTCGAATATTTTCGCGAACTATTGTTTGAAAATAAGTACTCGAAAAGCTAGATAGAAATATATTTATTTAATATATAATTATATTATATTAATAAAATAATAAGGTTCACGAGGTATCGAACAAAATAATTAGGACTTGAGTTCGGCTCGAAAAAAATATGAACATGTTCGAGTTCGACTCGAATTTGATAAGCTCGAATAAAAATAAATATTTTTTGAGCCAGCTCGCGAACCGCCTCGATTCATTTATACTCTATGTGCATACAATTAAAATATTTATCTAAACATTATAATTTTTGTTATTCATAAATTAATCAAATTTCCATATTTTATTTTTATCAGAATTGATATATTATCAAAAAAATTAAAAATATCGAAAAGTGTAATATTGAAGATTTATAAAGAAAGTCTATTTTAAGAAAATAAAAAGAAAGATACTCATATATGAAGTTATATACAAACATATAATTGTAATTTTAAATTAGACTTCGCCAAATCAATTAGATGTCAGTTAGCATAGTTTAATTAAATATTAAGATATTTAAACATGAATTTCTATTTTGTTAATTAAATTCTATATTTGATGTTTCAAACTATCCTACACATTGCTCAAACAAGCTTCGTTTGCAAAAATCATTAAAAAGTAAATGCACTAAATACCATGCAAGAAGAAAATAAAATAGTCACAGACAAAACATTCGACTCATCTATTTTTTAGAAAAAAAAATAGACAATAAATTGTATCATAAGAACTTTTAATGATTAAAACATATATCAATAAATTTTTTTAAATTTAAAAATAGATGAATCAAATATTTTGTTTGTAATTTATTTTATTTTGTTTATGTATGATGTTTAGTGCATTTAATTTTTAATATTTTTTGCAAACGAGTCTTGTTTAAACAAAGTATAACATGGTTTGAAATATCAGATGTAGTTAAAGATTTCGTCCCGACAAACACACAAAATGTCTAGATAACGACATATGTAAATGAAACTTGGGAAAATCCAAAGCCAATCCCAATACGCATGTTATTCTTATCTTTTCTTATTTTGTGTGTAATATACATATTTTACGGAACTGTTTAGTTTCTTAGTTTAAAACTGTAAGGCCCGAGATTTTGATTCTGTTAATATGAGAATATGGATGATGAATCGATATGATTATAGACATGCTATTACGACACCAGATTGGCCAAAGCATATAAAGGGTGCAATTTTTAGACAGAACTATTGGCGCCCGAGCGGTAGAAAATAACCGCCCGAGCGCCAATGTTCAACAGAAGCATATTTTGGGCAGAGAATGCGGCGCCCGAGCGGTAGTTTATGACCGCCCGAGTGCCAATGCATGATAAGTCTCAAAATCGGGCAGAACCTGCCGCGCCTGAGCGGTACTTTCTTACCGTCCGAGCGCCGTTTGAAAAATGTGGAAAATCAGCCACGTAGCTTGACATGCAAGTTGGATATATATATATATATATATATATATATATATATATATATATATATATATATATATATATATATATATACACACACACACACACACGTATCAATTCATATATTTCTTCAGAGTTAAGGAGAGGAATCGAGAAAAGCTACGAGGGAAGCTTCAGAAATCCTTACGTCTTTATATTTCGAACCGTCCGTTAGATTTTAAATCCGACTTTAGTACTGTGTTCTTATCGACGCAGGCTACAACTGGACGTAAGTTTTGTTACGTTTAGACATTATTTGAATTTATGAGATTGTCAGAATTGAATACGAATCAGATATGATGTTTCTGATACAATAGACATTGTATATTTGAAGTCAAATTGAAGAACAGACTGTCTCTATAATTGTTATGATTTTCGGAATCGATTTGACTGAGATGCGATATCAGATTTGTATTGTGACTAAGGTTATGAATTGTACTGATATTGATCACGAGTTCTGGTATTATGTCTGTGATGTTGAGACTGACGGGGTTATCGAGATTGTATTATTATGTCGTCGAAACATCCGTAAATTGATATTGATCAGATCCAGTAGTGATTTCGATTATATCGTGATATCGTCGATATGGATTAGATTGTGTCTTGATTCGATATTAATTAGATTATTTTTTGATTTGAGTATTGATCAGAACAGGTTCTGAATTGAGTGATATATTGATATTGTGTCTTTTCGGTATTGTTATTACCAGATTGAGAATGGACAGGATTGGATTCAGGACTTCGTCTTCTTCGGAGCGGGAAGATAAAGGTATAAGTCAATGTGGTATTGGGAGATCGACTTGAGTCGGTTTAGACTTGAGTTTCCCTAAATCACATACTTTACTTTATTGTATTGATATTGCATTGATTTGATTGATGTACTTGTTCTCTTAATTTATAGATAGCAGGTATTAGAAGAGTAATCTTATGACAGAATTGCCTAATAGTGGTGGGATCGCCACGGGCATATTGCACGATGTCATAAGATAGTGTATTGACAATAGTACCATAGTCTGTCACCGGATATTTGGCTATCGATGTGGATAGATTGTAGCTTCTTCTATTACTGGTGATCGGTACCGTATCGATGTGGATAGAATTATAACTTCTTCTATTATTGATGATCGATGTCATATCGATGTGGATAGAATCAGAGTTTTCTTCTATTACTGGTGGTCGATACTATACCGATGTGGATAGAATCAGAGCTTCTTCTATTACTGGTGATCGATGCCATATCAACGTGGATAGAATTGGAGTCTTTTCTATTACTGTTGGTTGATATGGAATGCCAATGTCTGGAAACCGGGATCCCTAGGCTAGGATTGTGTCTAGTCTGAGTCGTGGAGTCACGAGCTTTGTCGACAAATTGATATTGATTATATTTCAGCTTTTGATATATATTGCTGTTATCTGTCCATGCTTTTATGTTTATCATATGATTGCATGTTTCATTGATTTATACTGGGATTTATTCTCACCGGAGTTACCCGGCTATTGTCTTGTCTGTATGTGTACATGACAACAGGTGAGACAGGTTCAGGGTCAAGAAGAGAACGAGGCTGGACTAGATAGCGTGGAGATCCGGGCTTCGAAGCAACTTAGATTCAGCACGGATATGTAGTTGAACCTAGTTGAATTCTTGTAGATAACACATGATTGTTTGTTTATGTTTAATATGTAATTTGAAGTAAATAAATTACGTTTCCGCTTTGTATTTTAAAAAAAAAATTAGACCATGTTTATTATAATTGATTAATTAGTCTCAATGATGATTAAGAACATGATTAGCGTCCGGGTCACCACAAAAACATTATCAGACGAATTTTGAACTTGGTACAAGAATTATAATCATGTTTTTAGTCTTTTAAATACATATTTGTTCACATTTACTAGCAAACTATATTTTAAACATATATTAATCCACTATTATATTCTTCCATATGTCGGATCCCAACCACTTTGTTGGAAAAGAAAGATTATAAAATTCTGAGAAAGATATATATTCATATATATATAAAATTCTGAGAAAGATATATATATATATATATATATATATATATATATATATATATATATATATATATATATATATATATATATATATATATATATATTAGTATTTAAGTTCATAGTGCTTCACAGTTAGCAAAAAGATCCCTTTCCATTTTTAAATTGTATGATATGGAAAAATAAAAAAGCTAAAAGAGGCAGTGACACAACCCTCTAAACACCAGCATGATTGAAGGAATTTTCCTTTTTTTCCCCATCACCTTTTGAATATATCAAGATTGGGCAATTTTTAAAATCTTGCTTTAAATATATTCTTTTCTTCTGCTTTGGTAGACTAGTGGCGCCATGTTTACCCCTCACTTTTACCACAAAAACTTGTGTATTTCCCTACTTTAGCCTGTTCAGTACTTCTTGTATATGACTAAATGCATCAGATCAAATTGCATTGTTCTCATGTGATATGCATGAGTTTTTAGAAGAAGATTAGTTGAAACAAGAAATACCAACTTCCACTAGCTTATTATCATTAAGCTAAAACCACTTGGTTTGCTGGTTTTTTGAACATCTAATCATTCGATGGAGATAATAAGGGGAATGATTGCTTTGTTGAGTATGGTTTTGCTCAGTTTCTTGTCTTGTGCCGCTGCTTTGCTTACTCCCAATGGCGTGAATTTTGAAGGTAAAGTAGTGTTAATTTTCTCTTTTGAACTGAGAAGTCGTGTCGTTGAATTCGAAATTCATGAAGATTATTTCATCCACGTTTAGTACTATGCTAGTTAGTTTCTAATCAGGTTGAAGTGCGTGTGGTGTAAAATACTAGATTCGACTATTAGATATGGACAATATGTTTAGACATTTATATCTATAAGTTTTGGATTTTTTGATGTTAATACTTATGTTATTCTTCAAGAAATATAACTGAGATGTTACAGTAGAACTTGACAGTATATTTAAAAAATGATTCCCTCCCAAAACATTTTACAGTGCAAGCTTTGATGGATATCAAGAAATCATTGATTGATCCTCATGGTGTTCTAAATTTTGATGAGAATGCTGTTGATCCCTGTGGCTGGACTATAGTTGGATGTTCACATGAAAGTCTAGTCATTTCTCTGTAAGCCCGATTGAATTTTTTCACATAACTTTCCACGAAAATCACGAAAAACATTCATATTTCCGCATGCCTTTTTCCCGAAACATTTGGAATGCTGATTTGTCAGATCAATCCCGAGTCAAAATTTATCCGGCACCATTTCGCGCAGTATTGGAAATTTGACACACCTTACCAAGGTGTAAGTACCCCGAAACTGGTATACTCTGACTTTGGATAGACTCAGAAAGATTGGTTCTAGTTTATATTAAGTGCAGCTGGTTTTATTCAACTTGCTTTCGCAGGTTGTTGCAGGATAATAATATATCAGGGCCAATCCCTCTTGAACTAGGAAAGCTACCAAAACTTCAAGAACTTGATCTTTCGGATAACTTGCTCACTGGAGAAATTCCATCTTCATTATCTCAACTGAAAAAACTTCAATATCTGTAAGGACTAAAAATCCCTGTAAGATGAAAAACATGTGCCTTTTCGAAATCATTTACTGTTATAAATTTATAATGTTGAGTACATAATCAAATATACACCCCTTAATGCCGGCTCTGGATAGTGAGAGAGCTCGATATAGTCGTTTACATGCATACATATATATGCTTAGGGGCTATGGACTAATTCGTCCCGGTTAATTTATTCTTTTGAAAACAGGAGATTGAACAATAATAATCTCAGTGGAGCTATTCCTTTAGCTTTGGGGAACTTGACACAGCTGACATTTTTGTAAATTTTCTCTCTTTTTAATATGGTTAATTTATATAAGGCCTAAAGATTCTCCATCTTACAATCTTACACTAATTCAAATCATAATTCAGGGACTTGTCATTCAATAATTTGAGTGGTCCAGTGCCAAAACTTCTTGCTAAAACATTCAAGTAAGTTTCCCAAATTTGGTAAACTTTAGTTTCACTTCCTCAGTGCCTCTTTATATTTATCAGCTACTACTAAGAGTGTAGGCCTCCTTCATATAATTTTCTTTTTCAAAATTATTAATTTTTCAGAACAATAGAAGTTTCCAAATCATGAATAAAATTATGGTACCCCATTTAATCCTCTGGTCGATTTACATGTTTTGATGTGGGTTTTCACAGTGTTTTAGGAAATCCGACGATATGCGCAACAGGCAAAGAGCCGGAATGCAATGGAACTGCACCAATGTCTCCGTCTTTCTTGATAAATTCACAAAGTAAGAATCCAGAGCTACCTATGTCTACAATTTTTTAGAACTGTAACTTGTATATTTTCTCATTTTCACCTATAAAGGCAAGAAAACAATTTGGTATTGTTTAAAATTCATTCAAGTGCAAGTAATTTTGGTCAAATAGACGTACTCATAATTTATAAAATCTTATTCTCGATGCTTGTTTAGAGTTATACTGAATCTTAGATGTTGGTTCGCCACAAATAATAGTAATGAAGCCTTTGATCCTATTTGACTCTGGTCCATTAAAGATTTTCTGCATGTCCATATTAAATCACGTGAAATAAATGTCACACATTATGTTTCATCTTAAAGATCCTCAGCCATCGGGAAGGCCAAATAATCACAGACTCGCCTTAGCATTCGGGACGAGCCTCGGATGCATCTGCCTACTGGTTCTTGGATTTGGATTCCTGCTCTGGTGGAGACATAAGCACAACAAGCAGATATTTTTCGACGTTAATGGTGAATATGACATAACCATTCACAGATCAAAACAACTAGCAACTAATCAATTTGTTATCCTGAACACGCTATGATTCTTTGTATTTCAGAACACCACCACAAAGAAGTGTGCCTAGGAAACTTGCGAAGATTTCAGTTCAGAGAACTTCAGATTGCCACTCATAATTTTTGCAATAAGAACATTATTGGAAAAGGTGGTTTCGGAAATGTATACAAAGGTTACCTTCACGATGGAACGGTTGTGGCAGTAAAAAGACTCAAAGATGCGAATAACATCGGTGGGGAGATCCAATTCCAGACAGAGGTCGAGATGATCAGTCTAGCTGTTCATAGAAACCTCCTTCGACTTTATGGATTCTGCATCACTTCAACCGAAAGACTTCTGGTTTATCCCTTCATGTCCAATGGAAGCGTTGCTTTGCGTCTCAAAGGTAAAGATTTGTCAAATCCTGCCCTAAAATAATTGTTAGAATGATCAATATAGTGTATTAATAACCATTTACCAATTAATCTTGTAGCTAAACCATCTTTGGATTGGGGTACTCGGAAAAGAATAGCATTAGGAGCAGCTAGAGGTTTGCTATACCTGCACGAGCAATGTGATCCGAAGATAATTCACAGAGATGTGAAGGCAGCTAATATCCTGCTTGATGATTACTGTGAGGCAGTGGTTGGTGATTTTGGATTGGCAAAGCTTCTTGATCATCGGGATTCACATGTCACAACAGCAGTTCGTGGCACAGTTGGGCACATAGCTCCTGAGTATCTATCGACAGGTCAATCTTCAGAAAAGACGGATGTTTTCGGGTTTGGGATTCTGCTGCTGGAGCTGATAACTGGTCAAAGGGCTCTGGAATTTGGCAAGGCAGCTAATCAGAAAGGAGCCATGCTTGATTGGGTAAGCACAAAGAAGCATTCATATTTTTTCATGCAGTAAACAACCGTTGATGCACATGTCATCTAAAAGTTTAACATTTTCCCTCTTTATATTTTGCTTCGATATTGTGCGTAGACACGTTTCTTGCTACTAAATCTTCCCCAACTAAAAATCACTCATGCAATGCAACGATTATGAGCAGGTGAAGAAGATTCATCAAGAAAAGAAACTTGACATGCTAGTAGATAAAGACCTTAAAAACAACTATGATCGAATAGAGCTAGAAGAAATGGTGCAAGTAGCTTTATTATGTACACAATACCTTCCGAGCCATCGACCGAAAATGTCTGAAGTGGTGCGGATGCTGGAGGGAGACGGGCTTGCAGAAAAATGGGAAGCTTCTCAAAAAGCCGAGGCGACAAGATGCAAAGCCAACGAATTCTCCTCCTCTGAAAGATACTCTGATCTTACTGATGACTCTTCATTGCTTGTCCAAGCTATGGAGCTCTCAGGTCCAAGATGACAATACAATTGCAAAAGAATATGGATAGATCATATATTTACAGATAATGGCCAGATTTCTGTGAAATAATGTGTATTATATAGGTCACTATGTGAAACACTTGATTGCAATATAGCCCTGCTTGTATATGATAAGCTTTCAGAAACTGACATCAGGCATGTATATTTTTTTGTTTCTAGATTTTATGATATTATTTGAGTGAACATTTTTAGGGGTTATCACGGTTGATCTGGTTTTATCTTAGTTTGCCACTTTTTATAATTGGTCTAGTTAATACAAAATAAAACTGAAAGCAGATAAAAGACATGAGCAATTTTAAAGTAGTTCGGTCAACAGACTAAGGTCTATAGGCCACAACCAGACTTCAAGCAAATCTACTAAACCTCAAAAAGTTACAATCATACAAGGACTTAAACAAACTAAAAGACTCCCTATTTTATCATTGCGTCTTTATGATAAATACGTTCAGTGGACCTCACTTGACGAACACCATTCGTCCTCAACTCCATTTCAATCTAACTCCCTTTGATACTACATATTGTTCATTCTCGGGAACTTCACCTTCACATAAGAGGTGGGTATCTGGGAAACACTCTGCAAGTGGAGATCGATCGAACAAAACAAATAACAAATACACATACGTATACATGAAAATTTCACAAGTGTCATGTCGTGGTAGCATGTCGCAACAAAGTTCAGGACGTAGTATGACATATTTCAAAACATAGCATAAAATGTATAATAAACAGAACACAATAATCATATAGCACTAAAATTCATCTAATTTTTCCACGAAAACCGATCTGTTTGTCCCCTATATATTACTTCTCTAAAGGGTGATACTATATAACATTAATAATCTCATCGTGTCAGGATCATATATCAGTTATAATCCCACTGCGTCAAGTTCATACAACAGTTACAAGCACACCGTGTCAGGTTCATAATCGATCGTTTATGAGCCAAGTTGAACTCACATTACCGGACCGAAGTCACGTTGTTCAAATGAATCATATACCAAGTTTTAAACATGTTGTTCATTGGATTCACATTTCCCAGCAAAAGCTGCATTGTCCATTGGACTATCAATCCGGTATATAGACCGTTGTCCAGGCTCAATTCATTTAGTCATTCCATTAGTAATAGTCAATCGATAATCAACCAAAAACCAATAAACACAGAAATTCAAATATGCAGTACAATATGACCAATATATTGTGACATGCACAACATAATGTAATATATGAATAAATAATTAGTTTATAAACTTAACCGTAAATTCCAAATGTCAAACTGTATTATTGAAGAAACTTGTAGAGAAAACCTCACGGTAGAGAAAACCCCACCTCGATAGCTTACTTTTTCATCTTAGTTTCAATTCCAAGCCAATATAATTTGAATGATTTTACAATGTTTAGGATATGTAGTAGGTGTTCAAACATTTTAAAAAATAATTTTTGTATAAAACTTGTACCGGATAGTTTCGGTTAACACTTTAAAAATTCAAAACAATTACAGTACACATCCAAAAATCCTCAAACTTTCCAGAAATGTCTAAACATATGCAAAATTGCTCTGAAGTCGAAAATTTCATGAAACACGTCAGCATGTGTACCACACACGTCATCTTGCCAGTTCGTGGCTGAGCTATGTCTGCCACACGTGGCCGGAATTTTTACAGAAGATGTATTTTGTAATTTTCTAAAACTTTTATGTGGAAATAACTTTCAAAATTCGGAACGGATCAATATCAAATTTTGCAAAAACTAGAATGGTGATCAAGTTCACTTTCGATAAACAAAGACTATATTTCCGACGTCTGTAAGAACAATTGGCCGACACATTGTAAACTAGAAAATCTTTTGAACATTTTTATTTTAAAACCGAAGTGAAAATAGTTAAAGAAGGAGTAATATAAGATAAAAATAGATACCTTAATCACAAGTATGTTCTTCTTGAATCTTAATTTTATGGGAAAAATTGGTTAATAATTTTGATATACTGTTAAATGTCTCACATCGGTTAGATAATTAACCCTTGAGTGGTATATATGGAATTGAACAATCCTCCCCCCTTGAGCTAGCTTTTGGGGTTGAGTTAGGTCCAAGTTCCAATCTTAACATGGTATCAGAGCCCGGGTTTCACCGTTATGTGTTGGACTGCCTATAATTAGGCCACCCGTTCTGCCCACAATTGGGTCATTTGTAAACTCCACGCTCCAGATGTTCATTCCTGGGCGTGAGAGGGGTGTGTTAAATGTCCCACATCGGTTAGATAATTAACCTTTGAGTGGTATATATGGAATTGGACAATCCTCCCCCCTTGAGCTAGCTTTTGGGGTGGAGTTAGGTCCAAGTTCCAATCTTAACATGATATCAGAGCCCGGGTTTCACCGTTATGTGTTGGACTGCCTATAATTAAGCCACCCGTTCTGCCCATAATTGGGTCATTTTCCAAACTCCACGCTCCAGATGTTCATTCCTGGGCGTGAGAGGGGTGTGTTAAATGTCCCACATCGGTTAGATAATTAACCTTTGAGTGGCATATATTGGCTTGGACAATCCTCCCCTTGAGCTAGCTTTTAGGGTTGAGTTAGGTCCAAGTTCCAATCTTAACATGGTATCAGAGCCCGGGTTTCACCGTTATGTGTTGGACTGCCTATAATTAGGCCACCCGTTCTGCCCACAATTGGGTCATTTGTAAACTCCACGCTCCAGATGTTCATTCCTGGGCGTGAGATGAGTGTGTTAAATGTCTCACATCGGTTAGATAATTAACCCTTGAGTGGTATATATGGAATTGGACAATCCTCCCCCCTTGAGCTAACTTTTGGGGTTGAGTTAGGTCCAAGTTCCAATCTTAACATATACCTTCTATACTATTTGGTTTTTGGTAGAATAGGAGTGTTGTGTAAAAATTTCGAAATTTTTAGTGATGATTTGGTATTTTTCTCTATTTTCTAATCTTTTGTCCCTTTTTTATCCTACGAGTTTCTTCCTTAATTTTTCCTCTCCAAACTCATGAATTCGAAATTTTTAGTGATGATTTGGTATTTTTCTCTATTTTCTAATCTTTTGTCCCTTTTTTATCCTACGAGTTTCTTCCCTAATTTTTCCTCTCCAAACTCATGAATTTTTACACTTTCATCTGATAAAATGTGTTTATTGAGGTCTTATGGGTGAGTCACTTATTTAAGCATAATTTGGTAAGTGTTGGCTTAACTTTATGACACCTATTTACTATCAAAATTAATTATTAAATAGAAATTAATTGATATAATATTTTATTTTACTATTTTTTATTTTTTCTTATGAAAGTTAACCTAAATAATTGTTTTGTTAGGATTTCTATACATTTTATTGAAATGTCATTATTTCATACAAAGTTTTTAAATTTTTTTTACTTACTGATTATTTTTATTTAAGTTATATTATTTTAGAAGTCTATTTATGCGTTCTTATAAGTTTGTTTAAATTTCATAATAATAAAATTCATTTCATTATATTATTATGATTATTTATTTCATTTCCCTCTATTAAATAGATTAATGTGTAGCAATTTATTTATATATCCATCCTTTTGTTAGAATATATTTATGTCTTTGTTTATAATTATAATTATAATTATAATTATTACTTTTTATTTTTAAAATTTTGATTAAATAACTCAAAAAAATTTATATGTTACATATTGAAAAGTCAATAACCGCTGTCTCCAATGTGAACACATCTTTATAAATATAAAATTTCTTAAATCTATAAAATATCTCACGTTATTATATTCATATTTACTATATTTTTCACATTTCAATTGGGTTATCGGGAATTGTACAATTGAACAAATATTTACAACCATAGTATAGATGGTTTACTTTTGTAATATCGAACTAAATCACATATATGATCGGTTGTAATGTTCAAAAGAATGGTTGAATAAATACTAGACACGATTTACTTTTTTTAAAATTAATTTAGTGTGGTTGGCAAATGAATTATCTATTTCCGATTGTTAATGTCAGTTGACAATAAATAAGTGTGGAAATAAGCTAAACTGACATATTAGAACAAATCAAATAATGGTTTTGTTGTGTAAACTGAAAGGTAAACTGAAAGTGGAGAGTATGACAGTTTGTCTCTGGATGTTCGGAGAACTCAAGCTTCTATGTCACCCCTTCTTCCTTTTGGAAGGCTCACACTGGAAGAATTTGGATAGTACAAGTAATCTGCAAAATCTCATTTCAGTTTGGACTTAAACACTGTCAAACTGAAACTCCTAGTATACCTTAATTGAATGAATAATAGTATACAGACTGCTATCAAATACAATTAACTTTTTTTTTTCGAGATTTCCTAAACAATGGGGTGGGGAGGGCTCGAACCCAAGCCACTATACAGATAAAGAAGGTGAGACCACTTGGGCTAAAGCCCGGTCTCAAATACAATTAATTATAATACTGCTATATTGTAGAACATAATGATAATCAATGATCGGATAAAATCTTTTGTAAAGTATGCTCATAAATACTTGAAAGTTTGAACGTTTTAATATCTGTGAAAATAATATAGTTTCATTAAATTGAAATTCTTTCTCTATTTATTGACTCTGAATCCAAATGTTTCGAGTTTAAAAAAGGATTCATTCCAAAAAGAAAGTGTATATTGACTTGTATTTTGTCCATGTCAATATTCTCTAACAATCGTACACTGTTGCGATCAATTTTGTACAGAAAAACTTGTCCAAACATCAGTTTAGCCCTATTGTGTAAATTGATATCCTTGAAACTGAAGAGATGAAAACTGATAGACTTGATAGGAGATACTTTAGTTTGAGTCCGAGTCAGTTCTGTTTGATTTGGAATTTAGTTTAACTTAAATAAATTTGTTTTAATTATTCGTTAACACCAAAACATAAAAATTTTGTTCCAACAATCATCATGTTGAAATGATATGAACTAGATAGTGATTTTACAACATATAAAGAAAATATAACGGTTTAAAATCAATTGTATGTGAAACAGATAACAGAAAGAATAAGTTATATGAACACATTAATTATTTTAGGTCAATTATTGAAAGAATGAGGAGATATTGAGGGATATTTGGGAAAATAGACTCGGTCAAACTTTTTTTTAAAAAAATAATCCTCCCATGTAGTGAACAAATACTTTTTTTAAAAAAAGTTTGACCAAGGTTATAAAACAAAACAGCCCGAGATATTGATCGATCATAATCTCAGCGGAGCTATCATCCTTGATCAGGATCATAAAGGACTGATGCTCGTGGGGACTTCCGACGAAAGCGCAACATATCACACAAAATCTTGAACTTTCTTTTGGGTGTACATAGCCTCAGTCTTATTCTCATAATCTCAAGGCGGGGCGAACGCTTAAGTAGATACTCCATAAAACTCAGTTCTAATGGCCCACCATATACACCAATCATCTTCACAGTTTCCAACCGATGAAACAAGAAATCAGAAGATATCTTTCTAGCCCAAAAATCCAAATCACAATCTTTTGTCGCAGCTAATGGATTTGAGGAACCCTGTGGGAAAAAAACATATGTAACCACTTTGAACCACCGATGTCAAAAGAAAATTTAGCATGTTGAAGTTACTCACAGATATTTGTAGCTCTAGCAAATTTGGGGAGTTCTCAATTAGTCGAAGCACAAGATACACCTCTTTCTCATCAACAAAGCTAACTTGATGGAACTCGATAAACTTTAAATGCTGATAAGTTAATGGATTCCATCCCTGATCATTACCAATACTCAAGTACTGACAATAGAAGAGACAATGAGCTCAAATTTACAAAGCAAATTACAGTAAATCGTGGAACAATTGTGTATGAAAACTGGTACATTTATCTTACACATTTATATCGTGCTAGAAAATAAGTAAGGCGACATCTTACTTCTGTGAAGCATATATGCCCAATAAGCCTCTGAAACCTTGGAACATCACCAAGAAACTTATTGAGGTTGCAGCCAGAACTACGTTCAAAGTGCTCAGCGCTGACTTCGGTCATAGCAACAGATATAGCAGCCAAATTTGGGGTCTTAGCAAGACATTTATCCTTGATTTCACCTTCTAATATCAAGTATTTATGTTTTGAAGGATGGACACTCAGCTCTAAGCCATCAAAGTACAACAATGTCAGACTCTCTAGAAGATGACAACTCGAAATGAGAATTCAACATCAGAAAAGGGAATCAAGACTTGCTGAACATTGACGTATTTCAAACACAAAAATCCTTTAAAGTTTGGTGGGTTTTCCTGTTCACGTCGAACAAGCTCCAAAACAGTCAGTTTATCAAAAGAAAAAAAAAACAGGATGGTGCCCTATACGACTCACCTCCTAGTTCAAGAATTAATTCTTTGGTTTCTTTCCATGGCATGAAAAGAAGCCACTGATCAACATCAGGAGTGCCCTGCAAGTATGATGTAGATAGTGACTAGTGAGACTAATCAATCGGCCGAGAAACAAAAAACCTGGTCATAAAGTTCAAAAGATTGGTCTCAACAATTGATCTATCGCTGCCATGAGTTGCACGTCTGTCATTCAGCACAAGATGCATCAGCGAGGCCCATTTAAACCTCCAATCTCTTGATAGTATGCTTGTTCTTACAGCATCCCTTACTGGAAGCTTTGTGAGGATGATTTCAATTAGGCATTGAGGCAGTTCGCCTATCAGGTCTTGATAAAAATCATTTTCCATCCGAACTCTTCAACTAAATAATCCCTATTCACCAACTTATCCAAATCATTAACTATGACAAGCATCTATATACATTTCTTGAGCTGGAGAAAAACACAAAAGACCATTAAATAACAAATTCATGCCATCGTGACACTAGAGGGGAAAAAGTCTTTTAACTTCGTGGCAAGAAAGTAGAGCATGGTCCACTTTCAGTAAAAAATTCGACAGATTTCCTAGTGCCTATCTTCTAAAGATAGGTGAATGAACATGATTAATCAACAAACACATTTTCAACTTCCTCACTAACCCAACCCTGTAGCTGCCCCTTTTTTGGGATGAAAAAAACAACCCCATTTTAGTAATACAAATAAGCAAGATAGATTTTTAAAAAGAACTAATTCAGAAACTGAAAAAAAAAAAGAGGAAAGAACAACTACAATTTCACATGATCTCAACCAAAGTTGGACGGATTTCTTAATGCGTGATGAATTGAATAACATAATAAACAATTAAACTTCCTACAGGCTAACACACCAGCCCAAAACTACTATAACCCCATGACAGTAAACCTAAAGAATCAAATTAAATTTTCGAAATAAAATTGGGATGCGGTGGCAAACAAGAATAGCAACAGACGATGTAACGGAAACAGAAGTACAAAAGTCACTATGATTTACCTAAGACAAAAGTGGCTGATTTGTGATGGTCTCGACTTCTTCTCGTTTTTGGAATAAATAGTTTCATGTTTAGGTTATCCCCGATCACAAAATATATTTTGGTGTAAATTTTATATTAAAATAGTGCAATTTTTACACCAAATACAACATCCATCTCCAAACTATTTATTTAAAATTTTACACAAAAAAAAAAAAATATTTCCGAAATATTCTTAATTATTAATAATTAACATAAATAATTAAATATTTAAAAAATAAATAACTAAATATTTACTTGTAAATTTAATAAATAATTATAATTAATTTGTTATGTTAAATATATAATTATTAAATTAATAAAACAAGTATTAAATTATTATTTATATATTATTAATAATTATTAAAAACAAATAATTTTATTGAATTGTTGCATAGATTTTCCCTGCGCCTAATTTGGTGCAAGGGAGGGTGAGACGCAATGGATAGCGCCCCCATTGGAGCAATCCACCTTGCACCAAAAATGTGATAAGTCATTTTGGTGCAAGGTTGGAGATGCCTTTAGGGAGGACAGATTGGTGGGATTCGGATCTGTAATTCCTTTTTACATCACAACTTCTTCTCGTTTTTGAATAAATAGTTTCATGTTTATGGAGGATGGATTTGGTGGGATTCAGATTTGTAATTCTTTTTCACATCACAACTTCTTCTCGTTCTTGAATAAATTAGTTTCATGTTTAGGGATGACGGGTTTGGTGGGAGTCGGATTTGTAATTCCTTTTTCATCACAACTTCTTCTGGTACTTGAGACCATCTCCAATCATGGCACCACATTGGTGCCACACCATTGTGATTTGTGGTGCCATGATTTTTCACTCCAATCCAGCACCAAAACTGGCGCTGGATTGAAGCAGCTCTACAAGCTGCTTAACATGTGGCGCAGCAAAATTGTTGCGCCACAATTTTTTTTTTAGTTTTAATTTGATTAATTTAATATAAGTGTTTAATATTTTATTGAAATTTTAATTATAAAATTTTTAATATTCTGATTAGAAATTAATTAAGTGTAAAAATAAAAAAAAAGCACAGATTAAATTAATAATGCGTTAAAATGGTACAAATTACGAACAAAAAACAACAAAAATTACGAAACAATAAACAAACTACGACAACTAACAAACCATAAAATTACGAAATATAAAAAAGTACGTCAAAAAAATAATTTTAGTAATGCGGTAAACCAGACCTCGATCCTCCAATATCTCCAAAATAAGATCCGAAGTTGTCATTTTTTCGACGTTCATCTTCAAGTCTTTTTTGCCATATTTTTTGTTGCTGAGCTTTAGTGTACTCACGCAGAGTTGGATCAGTAATTTTGCTCAAATCTTTGTATAAAATTCTTTCATCCATTTTTCTTTCTTCTTGTTCAAGTATAATCTTTTGAAGATCGTAGCTTTGTTGTCTTTCGGCAGTTCCTTGTTTCAAAACATTCAATAACTCGCGATGTTGTTCTTCCATTGTACGTTGAATTTGAGATATGTCTTCATCTCTTTTCTTTTTTGATTTGGTATTTTTTCACTCCAATTGGTCTTTCAGAACTGTCACCGATATTGTCATTACTCAAATTTATAGGAAATGTAGAGAACATAGGTGAACCCGATTGGGGCGATTCTTCTAGTGGAGTATCAGATTGTGATGTGTCTAGATAAGTAGCACGCGTCTTAGATTTCTTGGTTGGATGGATTTTGTCTCCTGCAATTTTTTCACAATCCTTAACAATATTCCACACATGATCGAATGGAAATGCTTTGTTATCTTTACTCTCTTGCGCATACAGTATTTTTGCACGATTCATCTACATCAAAGTATACAAAATTAATTACAAAATGTTGATTATTAATAACTTGTAATTTTTAAAAATAAATAACTCACAATATCTTGTTCTGATGCACCACTCGGATTGAGATTTTCAATTTGACGAACACATCCTCTCAAATGTGCAACAGAAGTGAGTATGCTTCCAATGCGTTTATTAGCATACGCCTTACCTGCAGATGCGGCCGATGAATACATCAAATTAGGAGAGTCAACTGCGATTACATGCTTACACCACTTTTGCCGAGCAGTTGTTGAAGTTTTTGCAAACCAGTACTTACGATCTCCAAATGCCACTGATGTTGCTCGACTATTACATATTGGTAAACAACGGGGCTTCCCGGGAATGTTGGGAAGTCTCGATTGTATGCATTGGAAATGGAAAAATTGTCATACTGCTTGGGCTGGACAATATACAGGCCGTAGCGGGTCTCCAACAATTATTTTAGAAACAGTGGCCGATTATGATCTTTGGATATGAAACGCATATTTTGGTATGCCTGGTTCTAATAATGACATCAATGTTTTGGAGACATCCACCTTGTTTACCAATTTGGCTCAAGGCATTGCTCCTCCTGCACATTACACTATTTGTGGAAAAGAATATCATACTGGCTATTACTTAGCCGATGGTATCTACCCAAAATGGGCAACCATTGTGCAAATTAAACTATCCGCGACCCACTTGGGCCGAAAAAGAAATATTTTGCTATGAAACAAGAGTCGTGTAGAAAAGATGTGGAGCGTGCATTTGATGTTCTTCAATCTCGATTTGCGATTGTGGCAGCTCCAGCACGGTCTTGACGTAAAATGATTTACATTACATTATGAAAGCTTGCATTATCATGCACAACATGATTATTGAAGATGAACGTGACCTTAGTGCATCAATTCAAGATGCAATGGAAGCACCTGTTCCAGATGTTGAAATGATGGTCAATTACGAAAATACAATATTTCAAGAATTTCTCGCTCGTTATAAAAAATGAAAAATAGAGATGCTCACTATGAATTACGAAATACATTAATTGAGCATTTATGGGAACAATATAGTAATTCGAATATTTAATATTGTATTTTTGTTGTATTATTAATTTAATATCAAATGAACGTGTTTTTTCAATGATATTTTGATTTTATTAAAATATAGTTTGTATTAAATAATTGTACGTAAATCAAATAATTATTTTGTTAATATAAAATAATTAATTAAAATTTTAATATATAAATTAAAATATTTAAATATATAAATTTTAATATATAAATTTTAATATTTAATTATCATTATATTATCAAATTATAAATAATTAACATAAAACAGAAATATTAATATTGAAAAAAAAAATATTTTTAGAATATTCTATTGTAGTGTAAAATGTAGTGCAATGTGGTTGGAGATGATTTTAGTGTAACACCAATGTAGTGTAGAATGTAGTGCAAAATGTAGTGCAGTAGATTGGAGATGACCTGACTAAGTACTGGTTCTTGAGTAAGTAGTTTCATGTTTAGGGAGGACGGATTTGGTATGATTCGGATTTGTAATTCCTTTTCACCAGTCTGACAAACTCTTTTGCCGTGAGAATATTTTATATTTTCCTATTTAAAAGAAAATCATTCCATTTATTAAACTTTTTAAGGAAACTCGAAAATCATCTATAATCTATACTATCATGTTTCAAATTTTATTTAACTAACGGTTTTAACTTATCACTAACATCAAAAGAGTAAGTCTCATGTGAGATCATCTCACGGATCATAATCCGTGAGACGGGTCAACCCTACCCATATTCACAATAAAAAATAATACTCTCAGCATAAAAAGTAATATTTTTTCATGGGTGACCCAAATAAGAGATCCGTCTCACAAATACGACCCGTGAGACCGTCTCACACAAGTTTTTGCCACATCAAAATTCCTCATTCATTTCTTATAATCTCTATTGATTTTATTCTCGTTCTTTTTTTCTTAGTTTTCTAATGCTAGAAACTTTAATCTTATTCATTCATCTATTTTTTCGAAAACGATAATATTTATGTATTACACTAGACATGCACCACGTATACTTGGTTACTAGTAAAAGATAAAACTCGAGGTACACACTACACATGCTAACTGATTTGATCCGTCACTGTGACATTAATATTAAATTACATACCTTGTCTATGCAAATACTCATTCATTTTCATTATTAAAGGGCAAATATATAAAAATCAAGAAAAACATTTTCTCCACTATACGATATATGACATAATCCATTATCATCTCTAATTAAAAAATTATAAGAAATGCTTATCAGCTTTTTTCCACTTCACGTATTTGAACGCTTATCAAATTGGCAAGGACGGATTTGTAATTCCATTTCTTCGGTTTGGCAAAGATGGTATTTTAGAACTCTTTTGTCATGAGAGAATGTAAATTCATTCAATTTTTGTGCTTACAATAAAAGTAACATTTAATGTTTTCCTATTTAAAATAAAATCTTTCAATTTATTTTTATTTAAAATCGTCTATATGACTATATCTATACTGTATATAAAACTTGTTCGTCCATATAACACCAAAATGAAATTACATATGTAGCTTATAAAAAAATTTCATTAATTTATATTGTTAAAGGGCATTTATGCCGAAATCAAAATATTACATTTTCTCTACTATATGATATTGTAAAGTCTAAAATGTGATAATGTAATCAAACTGTATGCAAATCTAGGAAAAATAAAAAATATTAGTTAAATTATTTTTAATGGCATTAATTATATGTGGTATGCATGTTTGCATGTTAAAAATATATGTTTCTATTAGAATGCATAAAACTGTGTTTTAAGAGTTATTCGAGACGCGGCCGAGGAACGGAGACCGTGGATTGTAAAGGAAAAATATTTTTATTAAATGATTATTTTAAATTATTTAATAAATGACATATAAAATATGAAAATTTCAAAAATGGTGTCTTTTGAGATGTTTTTACATGTCGAGCGTATTTTAACAGTAATCGATTTTTGACGAAAATAAGGACTTTTTGGAAGCTCGGAAAATATTTTCGAAAACTTTACTAAACGAAATATTTTTTACATTCTAATGGGCCTGTTATACTAAAGTTATTAGGCCCAATTGTCTATCATATTATTTATATCAAAAGATGGAATTTCCCAAGCCCAAAACACTCAAACTCACGCCTCCTATACTACTAGAATCCTAGAGTTTTCACTCCCTAGCCACACACGCACACACACACATCCCCAAGGTCTTCTTCACGTGGGTTTTTGAAGGAAAAAAAACGCATCAAGGTTTCCCCGTCTTTCTGGCAACGTCCTTTCACGTCAAGAATTGTTTATTCGTACGTGAATCATGAAAAGACACGCCTTATTCATCTTTTCTCATCATGCATATCATATTATGTGTGAATATCATTGTTGCATGAAAAATCTGATGTCTCTTCCTATATTTATATTTTTATGGCATATACATGGAAAACTTGTCTCCTTTCGACATGAAACTCATTGTATTGATGATGCACAAGGGGCTGCCAGGTTAGGGTTGATATGGGTTCGATTTAGGGGCTATTAAGGGGTCGTAGATGGGGCTATACAAGGCTGAAATAAATAAGGGCAAGGGCTGAATGAAATTTGGGTTTTTCATGGGTTAGGTTTCGGCTTCTTTGATTCTTGAAGGGTGCGGGTCTTGTGCGGTGTTGGGCTGCAACCAGGTGACCTAGGAGGGCTATGTGATGGTCTTAGAGGTGGAGGAGCCATGCTTGGCTCGTTTGTGGGGGCTGGAGTCGCGCCCCTTGATCGTGCGGCTATGGTGTGCATGGGTTGAGGGCTTCGCATGCATGGCAGGTAGGGCTGGTCCAAATGGCTCCTAATTCGGTCTAGGTCCTAGCACTACAAGAAAAATAATTTCCGCAGCACGTCATCAACAACGTGCATTAAACGCACGCTGCGAATACGACTTTTCACGGCGTGCACCCATATGTGCGTCGTTAATAGTGTTGCACTTGATACTATTAACGGCGTGCATTAAAAGCACGCTGCGGATATTACTATGGACGACGTGCATTAAAAGCACGCTGCGGATAGTAACTTGATACTATTAACAGCATGCATTAAAAGCACGCTGCAGATATTATTATGCACGGCGTGCATTAAAAACACGTTGCAGATAGTAATATCTGCAGCTTGCATTTATGTGTGCTGTTAATAAATTATATAAACGACAGCGCACAATAAAGGCACGTCGTTAATAGTATTATTAACCGCGTGCAAGTTTATGTGTGTTGCAAAAAGTAAATCATTTTTTTTAAAAAAAATCGTGTTCAGACATTAATGGCGCACTTTAATCGTACGTCGTCAATAGTATTATTCACGGCATGCATATTATAAGCATGCTGCGGAAAATGAGTTCGAATTTTAACGTAGCAACGGATTTAGTAAAACCGTCGCTAAAATTAAAGTGCGACGATTTTAAGGCCACATTTAGCGACGGTATACAAGAAACCGTCGTCGATTTAAGGCCGGCGACGGTTTAAATTAACCGTCGCTAATTGACTTGCATTGGCGACCGTTTAGTAATAAACCGTCGCTAAATTCTCTATTTATTCCCGATCTCTGTTCCATTTTTTCACCACACATAACATTTTTCTCTAGTTACATGATTTTGGTTTCGATTTAAATACCTGTTTTTGTTTCAATTTTTGGTTAATTTTTTAATTGTTAATTAACATCATGAGTATTTTTTTATTGTTAATTAAGATCATGAGTATTATTATTATAGTTGTATTGTATTTTTATAAAAATGTATTAAATTATAAAAGTAAATTTTTTTTAAATTGACGCAAACTTTAGCGACGGTTTTGGAACTGTCGCGAAATTATAACACCGTCGCTAAATTTTAAGACCGTCGCTAAATTAGCGACGGTTTGGCCTCGTCGCCCTCTTGCGACGGTTTTGTCGAAACCGTCTCTAATATTTTTTGTTTCATGACAATTAATGGCGTACTTGTGCACGCTGCAGAAAGTTGTATTAACAGCGTACATATGCACGCTGCCAATAGTTTAACTATCAATAGCATACTCTGCACGCCGTTATTAGACTAAACCGTTGCGTAAATCGCACGCCGCCAATAGTGTCAAACTTAAGACGGCTTTCAACTTTACAACGTGCGTCGCAGCGTGCAATGCACGTTGTGGATACCTTTCCGCGGCGCATATTGCACGCTGCGGAAAACCACTTTTCTTGTAGTGTAGGATGGTTGATTATGGCTTGGTCGCGTTGGTTAAGGGCTAGGATCGAAGAACGTGGGATGGTTAGGGCTAGGGTTTGGTTCGAACATGTGCATAAATTTTCAGTAGGTCTTGGCAGCATAATGAGGAAATCGATTATATGTGCAACAGACAAAGAGCCAGACTGTTGATTTTTTAGGGGTTATGACCAACTTATCATTTAATAATATTTTCCAAAACGAATTGAATTGCGGTATTTTCTTATATACTTCTACGCCAAAACGAATTGAGGTTCACACTTCTACACAGATTCTTGCAATTTCCTCAAAGTTTTCAGTGACTGACGAGACTATATGGATCATGTTTAAGAATCAATTCAACTCGAGCACCATTGCTTCAGAAACCCGAGGATAGCCAGCTATATTTTGCACAATTTCTATTCTTCCCTCGTACTACAAGAAATTCTTTAATCAACAACACACATACAACAACGGTTTTCACTAAAACAGTTGTTAAAAAACTTTTTGACAACGGTTTTAGTGAAAACCGTTGTCGTATTGGTTTTTTTAAGCAAAATACAACGGTTTTATAAAAACCGTTGTCTTTTGTGGGTCACCGTTGTCTTTGAGCGTTTACGACACCCGGCCCAGAAGACGATTAATCCGGCATGGGCTACATGAGCTCCTAGTAGTTTACCGAATAAATTAATAAGTCGATGCATCTGGTTGCCGGGTTGGTTAAGTGCTATTAATGAAAATACTAATTCATTATTCTTAACAATAGGTCCTGGAGACTTTTTGGTTCATCATGTTATTGCTCTGGGTTTACATACAACTACATTGTTTGTTGTTGAGAACTTCTAAAACCGAAAAAAGGATTTGATAATTTGTAGGATATGGAATCGTAGTTTATATAGAATTAGGACAGAAAGGTATCCATTAACCCTAGTTCTAAAAATAAAATATCTAGACCTATTAATCAGTTGAATTTATTTTTTGCCCCTGCTTTTTCAGGGTAAGAAGGGGTAGAGACAACCGTTGTCGATTAAAGTGTTTTTTCGACAATATTTAGCGACGATTTTATAAAAATAGTCGCTATTTTAAAATGGCGACGGTTTAGATTACAATCGTCGCTAAAATTAGCGACGGTTTAGATTACAACCGTCGCTCAAATTAGCGACGGTTTAAGGTAGAACTGTCGCCATCATAAATATAGCGACGATTTAACTACCATGTTTGCTAAATTTAGCGACGGTTATATCAAAACCGTCTAGCGACGGTGAAACCCAAACCGTCGTCATCCATTTTTTCAACCCACTTCACAAAACATAAAATTTTTTTCTCTTACAAAATTTTAACAATTTACAACATTTAAACCTTTTCTTTTTACACGATTTAATTTCGATTTACGATAAATTTTTTCCCTTTAATTTTTGGTAACTTTTTGTGTGTTTGTTAATATCATTAATATTGTTAGCCTATTCAAATTGTAAGATTTTTTTAGATTTATTAAATTATTAAAATTAATTTTTTTTATTTTCCCGAAAATATTAACGACGAAAATTATGATCTAACGTCGCTAAATGTAGCGACGGAAACCATGAATTAAACATCGCTAAAATTAGCGACAGAAATGATTTTCTAACTATCACTAAATTTGGCGACGGAAATCATGATCTAATTATCATTAATTAGCGACGATTTTACATTAATCTGTCGCTAATGTTGTAGCTACAACAACGGAAAAAAATCGTTGTCTTTTAGCTCACTTTTTAACCACAGTGACTTTAACAACAGTTTTAAAATACCTAAGACAACGATTTTTAACCGTTGTCGTAGGACTTTTTTTTTGTAGTGTCGGGCAGGTGGGGCTAACTTTTACACTCATTACTTCAAGACCCGTTGAGTGATTGAGCAGATACTTGATGAAATTCAATTCACGTTGCATCCCCAGAATGCCAGTCATCTTTACATTCTTTAGATGGTTAAACACCCGGTGAGTTGGTAGTTTTGCTTCCAAGGATTCAGATTTAGCATCATTTATAGGGGCAAATAAAGATCCAGCAAGTTTGATAAGTAAGACATCTCCAAACTTTCGAGAACCGGACAACTTGAGATTAGACATTCAACATCAAAGTTTGGGGATATGACTTGTTGAAGCTTGAGTTCCTTCAACCTCAAGAATCCTTTGAATTCTGGTGGGGTCTTTAGCTGGCAATGGACAAATTCCAGATGTATCAGCTCCGTACAAGAAAATAGAGAAGTCGGTAGCTTATACCAATCGTCAGCTCCTAGTTCATGAACAATTTCTTTGACGTCTTTTCTTCGTGAGAGAAAAAGAAGCCACCGGTGCACTCGTGGAGAGGTTTCTAGATAAGCCATACGTAGCGAAAACAGATTAATTGGAGCATTGTGAAGCAGTAGAAAGTAGGTCACAAAATTATTAGGCGATTCTCCACAACTATTTGGTTGTCGTTGTGAGTTTCACATTCATCGTCAAACACAAGATCTTTCAAAGACCCCCAACTATTGTTGTTTATGGATTGAAATTGAATGGAAAAGCAAGAAGAAAACAATGAAAATGGCTTGTAGAGGCAAGTGTTGAACACTTTCTCCTTAAGATGAATTTTCCCCTCACAATGTGCTAAATGTTTGTGGCAATCTTCTCCCAAGATACAACTACAAATCTTGGATAATGAGCACTCAAATATCCAAGTTCTATAACAAAGAAATAACTGGAACTCTATCTTGTTTAGGATTTGGTATTTCATCCTTAGCTAGACACCCCCACACTTTGAGGTACGTGTAGGAAGGCTTATGACCTTTCCACAGTTCGTAAGGTTACTTATCATTTTCCTTGTGGTGTATCTTGTTCAGGATGTTATTACCCGATATTATTGCTTCCCCCCCACAAGTTTTGGAGTAGTCCTGAACTTATTAACATAGTATTCATCATATCTTTCAGAGTTCGATTCTTTCTTTCGGTAATGTCATTTGATTGTGGTGAATAAGGAGCAGTCGTTTCATAAATTATGCCCAAAGATGCGCAGAATTCATCAAACGGTACTCCGTATTCACCATCTCTATCGTTTTGAACCCTCATTATTTGTTTGCCTAGTTGATTCTCAACTTCGGTCTTATAACCTTTGAATGCTTCGAGAGCTTCATCTTTCGACCTCAAAAGATATACGTAACAGTATCTTTTATGATCATCAATGAATGTCACGTAGTATCTTTTCCCTCCTCTAGTTAGTACAAACTTTAAATCACCAAGAGCTGTGTGTATTATTTCTAGATGAGTTGTACATCTTTCAATCGAGTGATAAGGTGCTTTGGTCATTTTTGTTTCAACACATATCTCGCATTTTTGTGTTGGATCGACGTTGTGTTTCGACAATAATTCCAATTTCATTAAACGTTGCAAGGTATTAAAATTTACGTGTCCTAAACGAACATACCATAAATGAAAACACTCGAGCAAGTAAATAGAACTTTTGTCTTTATTACCTTCAACAATATTTTGGCGTATAACCATTACATTCAACTTGAAAAGGTTCTCATCGAAATATCTTTTTCCAATAAAATGACCATTCTTGGTCAATACAACCTTGTTAACTCAAATACTAGTTTAAACCCGTATTTGACCAACAGAAACCCCGACACGAGGTTCTTTCTTATCTCCGGTACATGAAGTGCATCAACAAGTGTTACTTCCAAACCCGATGTCATCTTCACTACTATATTTCATGTGCCCATCACCTCAGATGTAGCGGAGTTCCCAATGTATAGTTTTTTCCCGGTCGATGGAGTGTATGTGGAGAACATTCTCTTGTTGGAGCATATGTGTCGAGTTGCTCTAGTATTAACCCACCACTCGTTGGGGTTTTCCACCAAATTTGCTTCCAAAATAACTGCAGATAAATCAAGTTCAGAAAAATCAAATGGTACCGACATTTTTTGAACTACGTTGGCTTGAGTATTTCCCTTCTTTGGCTTCCTGCAATCCTTAGCCATGTGATTCGGTTTTCCACAATTATAACAAGTGCTTTTGAACTTCATCTTATTTGGTGGTTGTTGGACTTGTTGTGGTTGCTCTCAAACTTCATTTTCTTCCCTTTGAAACTCGATTCAAGAATGTTCACTCTTGCTGTCATTTTACTTGCCTTGGCTTCGGTGCTCTTGTTGTCCTCTTCTATCATCAATCTCACAATGAGATCCTCCAATCCCATCTTCTTCCTTTTGTGCTTCAAATAATTCTTGAAATCCTTCCACAACGGAGGGGGCTTCTTGATCAAAGCTGCAACTTAGAAAGACTCGCTTAGACTCATTCCTTCTGCATGAATCTCGTACAAGAGAAGTTGTAATTCTTGCACTTGACTCATCACGGATTTTGAGTCTACTATCTTGTAGTCCAAAAATCTCCCAACAATAAACTTCTTCAAACATGCATCTTCCGCCATGTATTTCTTATCAAGCATATCACAAAGTTCCTTGGCGGCCTTGAGTTGACATACACATTGTACAATGCATTGTCAAGTCCATTGAGAATGTAGTTCTTGCACAGAAAATCACTTTGGTTCCATGCATCCAAAGCGACCCTCTTGTTGGTGTCTGTGTCGTCTTCAGCAATGGTGGGACGAGGATCCTCCTTCAAAAACCTTGACAAACTCAAGGTTGTGAGATAAAAAATCATCTTTTGTAGCCATCTTTTGAAATCTGCACCAGAAAACTTTTCTGGTTTCTCTCCTGGTGCAACGGTTGCATGTTGTGTTGTAGATGATGATGCCATTGAGATTCTTCTTGCAAGTGATTGAAAATCCAAAAAATATTCTTAAGATTGTTGTTTATGGATTGAAATTTGATAGGAAAAGCAAGAAGAAAACAATGAAAATGGCTTGTAGAGGCAAGTGTTGAACACTTTCTCCTTAAAAAGAATTTGTCCCTCACAATGTGCTAAAAGTTTGTGGCAATCTTCTCCCAAGATACAACTACAACTCTTCGATAATGAGCACTCAAATATCCAAGTTTTATAACAAGGAAATGAATGAAACTCTCTCTTGTTGAAGAAGGAAGAAGAACAATATGCAAATGAATTATGTGTATATGTGTTTTTTATTTTCAATAAATCAATCATTTAATGTTTTTCATGTGAAAAGACATGATCTTTCATTCATAGTGGTGTCCCTTGGCCATTGTAACTAACCACAAGTATCAAACAATGCCAAGGAAATGAAAAAATACCAGAAAAACAGAAGGGACGCGTGCAGGTGCCCGCGCGCGTGCGTGCCTGCCGAGCGCTCTCTAGTAAATCAGGTATGAGCTGGGTTGAATCCTTTGACTTTACCATGATGTCATCCACGTACATTTCGACATTCCTTCCCACCTGCTCAGAAAAGACTTTATCCATCAACCGTTGATACGTGGCTCCGGTATTTTTGAGTCCGAAGGGTATGACCACGTAACAAAAATTTCCTTCAGAGGTGATGAAATTCACTTTTTCTTGGTCTTCCACAGCTAGGGGGATTTGATAGTACCCCTGATAAGCATCCAACATGCACAGATATTGATGTCCAGCTGTGGAGTCTACCAAATGGTCTATCCGGGGCAAATGATAACAATCTTTAGGACATGCCTTGTTGAGGTCTTTGAAGTCCACACACATACTCCACTTCCCTGAACTCTTTGAGATTAGGACGACATTCGATAGCCAAGTAGGAATTGCACTTCTTGAATGTGCTCAGCCTCAAGCAATTCACCTATCTCTTTTCGTATAACCATATCTTTCTCAGGTCTGAAGTGTCTTTTCTTTTGTTTTATCAGGTGGACATTCGGCAAGATGTTCAACCAATGCTCTGCCACACCCGGGGTCGTCCCGGTGAGCTCTTGAGCTGACCAAGCGAACATGCTGAGATTGACCCGTAAGCAAGTAATGAGTTCCTCCCTAACCCTTGGGTCAAGGTTACGGGCTATTCTGAGCATCTTATTTTCGGGTCCCAGCGCTATGACCTCCGGCTCTTCATCCATCACCTCCTGAACCTCCCTCATCACCACGGGCAACCCGCTCATTCCCCTTCTGATCATATTAACCTCCACATGTTCCCTCTTTCTCTCTTCTTTTACCATTCCTTCATAACACCGACGTGCAACTTTCTGGTCCCCGCACAGGACTCCAACCCCCTTACCCACAGGAAAATTCAGCTTCTGATGATATGTTGATGCTACCGCTCTGAAATCTTTTAGGGCTGGTCGCCCCAGAATTCCATTGTATGCTGATGGGGTGTCCACCACGGTGAATGTTGTCATTTTTGTTACTCGACGAGGCTCATGTCCCAAAGATAGAGGAAGGACAATTTGACCTAATAGCAGAATGACATGTCCTGCAAACCCATAAAGAGGAGTAGAGATCGGCTCAAACTCAAATCCTTCCACCTTCATCTGGTCCAGAGTGCTCTTGAACAAGATATTCACATAGCTTCCATTATCAATAAATAAATGTAGTGACCCGTTCCAGAATCACCTACTAATCAAGAACTAAGCATGCAATTAACCTAATTAACAATAATCAGAGATAACAGCGGAAAAAGTCAACAAAATAATGGTTATACAACCCAATCGAAGTCTAGAATAGTACTGAAAACTAAACCAACCAGATACTCACTGTCCTCCTCCTGCTCTTCCCGAGCTGTCCAACCTGAGGCCTGCCCCGTGGGAATGGGGTGTCCAAGAATAAACAAAACCGAGGACGTGAGCGATAAGAACGCCCAGTACAAAAGTATGAGTATACAAACCTATATGAAATGCACATGCTATGATATGATACCAGGGTAGTCAAGAAACAGGAATCACAAAGGATCTCAAAATGCTCAGTCTAGAGGCGCCAAGTGGATAGTGCCGCGCGGTCCAACCTCTGGGTCACTGCATCCACTACAAGACAGACGTGGACCTAAAATGTCCCGGACCACCGAAGCCCTCCCGACCCGTCGGCCACTGTGTACTCTCGGTGTCCATGCGTCCACAAGACAGGGCTGAGCGGCCCCAAGATATAGCTTATCTCGAAAGAGATACAGCTCAACAGTAAAGGCTATCTCGAAGAAGATACGGCTCAACATGAAATGCAACGTGCAGTAATAAACGTGACATAATAGCATGCATCATATGACATATATCAATGCACCACATAATCATGCAACACATATAAGAATGTATACTCAACCAGGATATCTCGGATAGTACTTTCGTACCTCTATCACAGCAAGCCTAGCCTTACGCAACACCGCTAATCAGGTCTAGCACAAGCCTTCGCATCAAAAGCATACTCAATCAATACTACCATGCTCAACTAGCAAAACCAGTACTCCCTAGTACTACCAAAGGTTTAGGGTTTACCTTCGTCCGTCGACAGCCCTTTGATGTCGATTGCCTCGTAACTCAGACGTCGCTACGCTACCACTCCTGGCAGCTCCTGGCTATCGCTCGACCAACAACTACCCTAGAACCTTCCAAATCTCTCACTAAAGACTCAATCTCAAGAAATGGCAATACCAAAATGAGGAATTCGAGCACTATTTATAGGCCATGTTCGGATCCTCCGAACAACACTTCGGAACGTCCGAACGCTACGTGTCCATTGGCTCTTGACAGCTCATGATCGGATCCTCCGATCATACACTTCGGACCGTCCGAACATGCACGTGTCCAGCTGCTCTTGACACCTCATGATCGGATCCATCGAACCCACTTCGGACCTTCCGAACTCTTCGGTGCTTCCGAACCATCTTCGGTCCGTCCGATCATGACTATGTCAAAATTACACATTAAACCTTCGTAATCACCATTACTCCGTAAATTACCCAATTTGGAATTCGGGCTACTACATTCTCCCCCCCTTAAAAAGATTTCGTCCTCGAAATCAGGCTTAGAGGATGAACAAAACGAAAATAACAACATCGTTACCCTCAAAATCTAAAGGACAACCCATCACTAGACGCTTCGCTAACACCGAATGACCCATCGGAGTAGAAACGGAAAGAATGACGTCTACGATCGTCCTGGTCACCCCAACGACCTACACTCCCCTGACTACTCTCATCACCAAAGTGGTCAGCCATCGCTACAAGATAGAATAGGAAAAATGGTAAAATGGTCAACGGAAATCCCAAAACAGAATCTATATCCCAAAATCATACGCATGCTCTGATACCATAAATGTAGTGACCCGTTCCAGAATCACCTACTAATCAAGAACTAAGCATGCAATTAACCTAATTAACAATAATCAGAGATAACAGCGGAAAAAGTCAACAAAATAATGGTTATACAACCCAATCGAAGTCTAGAATAGTACTGAAAACTAAACCAACCAGATACTCACTGTCCTCCTCCTGCTCTTCCCGAGCTGTCCAACCTGAGGCCTGCCCCGTGGGAATGGGGTGTCCAAGAATAAACAAAACCGAGGACGTGAGCGATAAGAACGCCCAGTACAAAAGTATGAGTATACAAACCTATATGAAATGCACATGCTATGATATGATACCAGGGTAGTCAAGAAACAGGAATCACAAAGGATCTCAAAATGCTCAGTCTAGAGGCGCCAAGTGGATAGTGCCGCGCGGTCCAACCTCTGGGTCACTGCATCCACTACAAGACAGACGTGGACCTAAAATGTCCCGGACCACCGAAGCCCTCCCGACCCGTCGGCCACTGTGTACTCTCGGTGTCCATGCGTCCACAAGACAGGGCTGAGCGGCCCCAAGATATAGCTTATCTCGAAAGAGATACAGCTCAACAGTAAAGGCTATCTCGAAGAAGATACGGCTCAACATGAAATGCAACGTGCAGTAATAAACGTGACATAATAGCATGCATCATATGACATATATCAATGCACCACATAATCATGCAACACATATAAGAATGTATACTCAACAGGATATCTCGGATAGTACTTTCGTACCTCTATCACAGCAAGCCTAGCCTTACGCAACACCGCTAATCAGGTCTAGCACAAGCCTTCGCATCAAAAGCATACTCAATCAATACTACCATGCTCAACTAGCAAAACCAGTACTCCCTAGTACTACCAAAGGTTTAGGGTTTACCTTCGTCCGTCGACAGCCCTTTGATGTCGATTGCCTCGTAACTCAGACGTCGCTACGCTACCACTCCTGGCAGCTCCTGGCTATCGCTCGACCAACAACTACCCTAGAACCTTCCAAATCTCTCACTAAAGACTCAATCTCAAGAAATGGCAATACCAAAATGAGGAATTCGAGCACTATTTATAGGCCATGTTCGGATCCTCCGAACAACACTTCGGAACGTCCGAACGCTACGTGTCCATTGGCTCTTGACAGCTCATGATCGGATCCTCCGATCATACACTTCGGACCGTCCGAACATGCACGTGTCCAGCTGCTCTTGACACCTCATGATCGGATCCATCGAACCCACTTCGGACCTTCCGAACTCTTCGGTGCTTCCGAACCATCTTCGGTCCGTCCGATCATGACTCTGTCAAAATTACACATTAAACCTTCGTAATCACCATTACTCCGTTAATTACCCAATTTGGAATTCGGGCTACTACAATATTTGTGACACATCGTAATTGGCAACGATGTCCGTCACCACCAAGGCATCGTTATGTTGAGCCACAACGCCTCGGAGGTCCTCCGACCCAAAACTGATGACAGGATCCTATAGTAGGTCTGCACCCCTAGATATTTCAAAGTTTTCCAACCTCCTTCCATGCGTTTTCCGAGTTCGCCCAGAATCTCCATCAGTAGCACCCCCAAGATCATATGAATAATTCATCTCATATGGTGGTTATCATCATTCGTTTCTCTCTTGGTTCAACGGGCTCCCGAGAGACATCCTGACCTCGACCTCGACCTCCCCTCCTCAGCTCGTCAACCCTCTGGTTTATCCACGGAGGGCCTCGACCTCGCCTAGCTGACGGTCGAGATCTCTGTTCACTCCCGGATGAGGATCCTTCTTGCCTGCCTAGCGGCGGAAACCTAGCACTGCTTTTCACCCTCTGCGAATTTTCTCCCCTGATTCCCTCACCTCCATAACCTAATCCTGATTCTTATTCAGAGGAACATGTGATGAGAATTGTCCTCAATTTCTAGTTATATCATCCTCCCTTTCACATGCACATCTCTTCCTTCCTCCTCGCTCCACTCCCTCAACTCTTCCTCCCCCAGGACGCTGCTCCAACCTCTTGTATCGCTGAGCGTCCTCTAGATTCACATACTTTTTCGCCCGAGCTAACAGATCATTGTAGCTCGACGGAGGTTTCTTGACCAGCGATTTGAAAAACTCTCCTCCCCTCAATCCTTGTGTGAAGGCGTTTATCATGATGTCAGGGGTGGTCGCTGGTATTTCCATCGCTGCACTGTTGAAACGCTGGACAAATTATCGCAAAGCTTCAGCCTCTTGTTGTTTCATCACGAATAGTCTCAAATAATTTTTCCGATGCCTCTTACTGCTAGCAAATCGGTGCAAGAAAGCTGTAGAAAAATCCTCAAAAGACTGTATGGAATTGGGCTGCAAGGTATTAAATCATTGTTGAGCTGACCTCACCAGCGTGCCCAGAAACACCCTGCATCTGACCCCATCCGAGTACTGATGTAACAGGGCCGCATTCTCAACTTCCCCTAGTGTTCTTCGGGGTTAGTATGTCCGTCATACTCTCCCACGTTTGACTATCGAAAATTTAGAAGAAGCCCTTCTACCAAGATGGCTAGTCAAAAAGGACTCCCTCTCTTGGGTACCGGTGCTCTGCTCCCCACCTGCTGTCTCAACATCCCGATTTCCTTCCACATCTCCATATTCCCTTTGCTTGGGAGGGGCTATGTCTCTTCTGATGGGCTGTTCCTGTCTCGTCTCGAGACGCGGCTGTTTCTACCTCGCCTCAGCATGAGATTGTTTGGGTCCCCACTGAGGACGCGATGATGCCGAGTTAACTCTTCTGCTCCCCCTCCTGTCTACCATCTCTTCGTCTCAACTCAAGTTTCCCATAGACGGCGTCAAGTGATACTCACTGGAAATTTAAGGTCCGATTCCAAAAGGTGTCACTAGTCCAGACGCAGGTGTCAGAATTGTCCCGAGCCTGAAATCACGAATAAGACCGTTAGAAGGGGGCCATGAGAGTGTCCTGGCGTAGCCTCTCCGACGCTCAAATTAGAGACCGAGGATAAAAATGGAGAGCAGCTAAGGGTGCTGCTGAAAAACAATATAGTGAATGAATTATCATATGCTCAAAGCTGGTATTTATAGGAGAATATTTGGACCCTTGATGGGCCTGTCTTCCATTTGAGCTATGAATGGACCAGAGGTAGTGGGCTCATATATGGGATATCAGGGTGAAGCCCGATTCAATGCCTGAAAAGATTTCCAAGTAACGCAATCCAATATCTCAATCTTTTACTCTCCAACTCAATACACCAATCCAAAGAAACAAACCACATTTCCCTAACAGTACTCTATTACTCAAAAAAAAAAAATGTTTTTACTGTATGAATGAGTGTATGCTACGTAGGGAGATTTATTCTTGGATTTTTTTTTTACGAGATGATCGGTTGATCATCTCACTTTAAAATAAAATAATAAATGTGGTGTTCATCAATATTTTTTAATTTTAAAGTAAGAAGATTGGCCGATCATTTTATACAAATACTCCGAGAGTACTAAAACTCTTGGTGTAACATACACTCACCCGTGTACAGACAAACTCTAAAATTTGTAAAATTAATTAAGGGAAATTTTGGCGCTTTACAACCAATTTAAATTTTAATTAGAAATAATAAAATTTTATGAAATTTAAAATTTAAAACCCCTTGAAATTCAATATCTCCAACTGTTACATAGAAACGGGCTAGAAATAAAACGGATGTTGTTAAATTTATTTTAAAATAAACGTACGATTCGTAAGTCAAAGGAATATTTTATTTATTTCTAAATTCATGCATGAGATTGATTAAATGTAAATGATTCCCAAAATTATGTACAAAATAAAAATAATTTTTAGTACCGTTACGTACATTAATTACACAAAAACTCTCGAGAAAAGTTATCACGAATCAATTTTGTAACATATATATTTTATTGTGGTTATTAATGAAAAATTATTACTTTTAATGCCAAAAATATTATTTTTGATTATAAATATGGACAGTATTAACTCATCACGTACACGAATAAAGATATGTGAGATTTTCTCACAAGAGACATACCCAATTAATTATTACTAGTGATCTAAATTTATTTTGTGGCTTGAGCAGTTGTCCCATTGAATCTAGCATTCATGCAAATTTCATCCATGTCGCCAACTAATAGAACTTTTTTTTTTTGACAAGAAACTTGTAATCTTTATTGATGATGATCCCACATTACAAGTTGGTCCACCCATAGGGGAGAATTCCCATTCGAATGGTGCATGGGAATAAATTGCAAATTTAGATAAAAAAAATGAGCCACCTCATTGGCCGATCTCCTAACATGCAATAATGTAGCATTAGAAAAATCAAGACACGAACATCGGATCTCTTGAGCACAAAATCTGACGTAACTCAAATCACTTGTTGGTGACGTGACTGCTTGCACGGCCAGAAGTGAATCAGAGCAGATACAAATATCGTGGAATCCTTTCTCTTTAGCAAGACGTAAGCCTTCTCTTATCGCAAACAATTCTCCCATGACGACTGTGTCCGGTTTAGGAATAGCAAGTCCAAACGCGATCACCAAAGTACCATCATTGCCTCGAATCAATCCACCCAGCCCACAGACGTTGGCTGCTGTATTGAAGCTCGCATCCACGTCAATTCTTACTGTTCCTTCTAGCGGGGGTTGCCATGTCTCCTGCGAGGTAGTCGCTGAATGGTGTTGGTTAATTGAGAGGTCTCGGACCGCCGCTCGATAGTCATCCAGCAAGACTGAAGCATTAGTACGAGGCGGTTGTAGCTCTTGTTTCTCCTGATCATGTAAGAACGTACACCTGGCACTCCATATCAGCCATGCTTGACACATAAATTCCTCACAGTCAGCCTTACTCAAGTGATTCATCACCCAGAAACATATGTCTTGGATAGCACTGCACCCAGTCCGCTTCAAGTTTGTCCAAGCGGGGTTTCTTTTCCAGAAACCTCTCACCATCGGACAGGATATAATTGCATGGCTAGTGGAATCCTCTTGATGCAAAGTGGACACCACCCGGAGACTGGCACATGATGCCTCCTCAGATTTTGTTGGCAGGGATGATATTATGGAAAACCCTCCAAAAAACACGAATCTTCGGGGGAGTAGACAAGGACCAAATGAATCTCCACCAGTTTTCCATTGTCGAGGCATCCGATTGGTGTTAGGAGGGTTGTGAAGGCCGATCCCGATTAATAGTTTTTTATTTTTAATATAATATTGTTCCCACCTTTTTGTTAAAATTTCAAATTATCTAGGTTGTGCTTCGGTGGACTGATATATGTTTCATATTCATGATCAAATCCATTGATCTCAATTTTCTCGACAAATTCCTGTATTTTGATTGGATGAATAAATTTCAGGAGCACACATAAATTCGGTTATTTGAAATTTATTACTCGAATCCGTTCCTAAATCAAATTTCTCAAAAATTAATTATATCCACAAGATATTAAATTCTTTCTCTACAAATCCCTCTATCCAAACACAACCTCAAACCACATTATGTAAATTTATATAGAAATTGCTAAAAGTTTTGTCCATGTGTATAATTATAAATAGATTAACTAACTAAATTATGTGGACTTATTTTGATTCCTTCGTTGGCGTAATACAGACTATGATTGACTGAAAATCGATCCAAACCATACGATTTGGTTTTGTCTTACAGTTTGGTTCAATTTGTAATCAACCATATGATAGTTCATAGACTATATTTGCTGTATTGAATCGAGTAAAAAACTATTCAAGTATTAAGCTTATATATCATTTATTATTGCAAAGCCATCGTTTGGTAAGATCATACTATCTTTGAATATTAGAATTCATCATATCATGCTACAACCTAACAAATTTGATACAAACTTATGTGAAACGGTATCACGGATCGTATTTTGTGAGACATATCTTTTATTTGGATCATCCATAAAAAAATATTATTTTTTATGCTAAAAGTATTATTTTTTATTGTGAATATCTGTATGATTGACTCGTCTCACAGATAAAGATTCGTGAGATCATCTCACAAAAGACCTATTCAACAAAACCTATTCAACAAATTTTGTAATAAAATAGTTATATCATCTTTATATTTCAATTGTTGTCTCATAATCCATCGTTTCATCCGACAAGTCAAGTGGGTTTTTGAAATTATACTGAAGTATACATGATAAACAGTAAGCTAATATTTTTCTCGAAATTTTTTGGAATTGATCCTGAATTTTAAGTATACTGTATATATATATACGATCTCTACTAATTTTTAACCTAAGTGAGGTGTATTCAATTCAGAGTTTTGATGACTTTTAATTACTTTTTTAAATGATAGACTTTTATGGATTTGATAAATTTTTATTGACTTTTATGGAATCTCACAGATTTATAAACAGATTTATGTGGATTTATGTAGACTTTTTTGCAAGATTTTTATAGACTTTTGTAGATTTTTTTTATAGAATTTTATAAATTTTGTACTTAACTATAACATGTGCTTTTTTATTAATTTCTTTGAACCAATAATTAATTGACATATATAACATATTCAATTTGAAATTATTTTTAATATTTATATTAATAAATAAATTTACTTATTTAAAAGTTAAAAGTCTTGATTGAATACCTCTAGATTTTTAAACTCTACAAAAGTCGTTAAAAGTCAATAAATTTCCCACGTTGAATACACCCCCCTAAAGCCTAAGGTACAACTACAAATTGTAAAAAATTGTATTTGGTTTACCCCAAAGATTTGAATGGATTTTAAAACTTCTAACTCTCTCTCTGTCGCTTCACATCACACATCTATATATCTTCTCTCCTTTCATCTATTTCTATTACTCTCTCAAATTTTCGAAGTGTATATCTATATATATTTTCATCTTTCTTTTTCAAATTTTTCATTTTTTGGCTGATTGTTCATTTAATAATTTTTTATTTTAATAACACAGAGAAATTTTGAATTATAGAATTGATTTTGTGATTTTTAATTTATGATTTATACAAATTAATGTAATATTCAATAATAATAAAAGATGATCAAAAAAATGTTGTTTAATTCTTAATAATTGAATAGTTTCGTAACAACAATGATTTTTTAAATTCATTTTCGTATTTTTAATTAATATGTAAGCTATGATATTTTTATATAAAATTATATTCACACAATAATAAATAATATTATTTTTACATTTATATTATCAATTTAAAAATAAGATTACATGTTAATCAATTGATGTATTTTAAAAAATTTACAAACATGCATATAAACTCACATATATATACATGTAAAGATTAAACGATTTAACTTTTAAATAAGTAAATTTATTTATTAATATAAATATTAAAAATAATTTCAAATTGAATATGTTATATATGTCAATTAATTATTGGTTCAAAGAAATTAATAAAAAAACACATGCTATAGTTAAGCACAAAATTTATAAAATTCTATAAAAAAAAAAAATCTACAAAAGTCTATAAAAATCTTGCAAAAAAGTCTACATAAATCCACATAAATCTGTTTATAAATTTGTGAGATTCCATAAAAGTCAATAAAAATTTATCAAATCCATAAAAGTCTATCATTTAAAAAAGTCATTAAAAGTCATCAAAACTCTGAATTGAATACACCCCACTTAATGTTTGTATGTCAATGAATTCCATGGAGTTATTAAAAGTCCATGGAAAATTTGAATACATGTAGACTTTTATAGAGTTTATAAAAGTCAATGTTGAATACCACTTGACTTTTTAAAACTCCATGAAAGTCTATTTTGAATACCACAAGACTTCTATAGAGTATGCAAAAGTCTTGATTGAATACCTCTAGATTTTTAAACTCTACAAAAGTCGTTAAAAGTCGATAAATTTCCCACGTTGAATACACCCCCTAAGATTGCACACGCCGAGCATTTTAACCATCCATATATCAAATAACGTGTTTCAATTAATCACATTTTAAAATGAATATATATATCCACGAGTAATGGAAGCGCAAATGAAAAAAACCACACATTCAAACTTCAATACAACTTTTCTAGAAAATAAAAGTTTCATCTCTTAAAATTAATTTTACGGTCTGAAATTGAAGAAATTGGTAATTATGGTGGATGGATGAGCAACAGTAGAATTACAAAAGATAAAGCCCAAAGAAAAAGGGCAGAATGACAGACAGAGAAAGAAAAGGGAGCGGGAGCAAATGTGGAATTGTGTTACTTGTGTGACCTGCGGAGACGGCATCTAGAACAAGTTGATCATGTATATAACTCGGAATCGAGAACATCCTTCCGACGGCTCAACCTTACATATTCATCCTCATAATCCTTGCTACTACTGCAAGTTATGCCAGTTAAAGCATTCTTAACTAGTATAGATTTCACCAATGACATCACCTGAATGCCTAAATCAGGCCATGACACGCACAAAGTCCCTGGGATCTTCTTCAACTGACATCGACCCAACAGAGCAGCAGCCAAGCCATCCACCACACTTCCTGATGGGTAGTAATCTAAACCTTTTATTAGAGATGAATCTCCCGCCTCAGAATTTTTCCTTTCCAATGATGTTTCCAACTTGAAGGCACATGCCTCATCGAATGAAAGCTTACCTCGGAAATTAGGGCTTTTGATAGAATCTAAAATCAAAACTCTCTGAGGTATGATCTTTTCACCGATGATCAACTTTGCTACTGTGTGAGATCTCTCTGAAGAAACAGAAAACTGAACCAAGACGATCATAATCAACTTATCATCATCATTGAGGGCATATATGCTACATGATTTGTCTTTAAGTGAGGGTTCAAGAGAGTTTCCAGTGCAAGGGATCTCAGGGAGAACAAGTGTGCCAATAAGAGTTTTGGAGGACAGGTGGTATAAAAAGTGAATGGATGGGGAAGATTTGGCGATTATTAGGAGTGAAGGAGAATAGCTACTCTTGGAATCGGCAGATGAGAATACCAGAAACGGAGTTGGCAATGGAGGTGGCGGTGGTGTGAAGTTGTTGAGATCTTCCAACAAAAATCTCGATGGTGGTGGGCTATCTGTTATCACATCATCCATCTCTTCTATCGAATCCTGCAACCAAGATATCATTTAGTTTGACATAAGCAAGTTTTATGGTGTAAGCATTTGAGAAACGGTCATATGCCAAAATTAGCTCAGGTGCAAAGGAACTGAGCAAAGGAACCATCAAGTTTTCAGAATCAGAGCCGCAGTATAAAATCAAATCATTCAAGGTACAACTAGAAATAAGTGAATAATAAGTTGTAGCAAGAATAAATTGAAGTGCTTTACCTACGTAATCTAGTTTTCAATCAAAATATTCATGAAAAAACTAAAATAATCCAAGCAAAATCATCTTATTGGTCGCTAAAGGTGTAATATTATCAAAAGTACAGTATTAAGGAGTAACATCACAATAACATTTTTCAAACAGTTTGAAATTCTGGAACATTTGAATCAATGTATACAGTTTACATAATATTTTGACATATGCCAAATTCATAAAGTAAATGTAAACTGATATAAAAATTGTGTAAGTTTACGATTCCACTCAGCATCTGTTTTTGATATAATTAATAGATGCTGAAAACTTTAGTTATTACAGCCAAACAACTTCGATACAAACTTCAACTCAGATAAGATTTTTCCTTAATTATGTTAAACCATAGAGCCTAAAGGAGTGACTACTTTTTATAACATTGTATTTATAAGAGAGATATGCAATATAAAATAGATATGTTTACAGGAAAGCTTTCTCAAGATTGTAATATTGGCAAAATTGCATCAGTAGGTAATAACTAAGAGTCTATGGAACATTCGGAGGAAAACAAACACATGGAAAACAAATAAGAAAGAAAAACAATCGAATTTAGCATATTCAAACAAAATAACCAACATCTCTTCATAATTTTACACTTGATAAAAAGTCAGAACATGTTGATTGAATTAGTAAAAAGCTGAAGCTAATTATCACAGCTTCAAACAAAGTAAGGTTTAGAATTTGGTCAACAAAATAGCAATACCAATACACCTACAATTGGTATTTTGCAAACAAGAAACCCCAAACAAAAGCATATTAGTTCTCCTTAATGCAAAATCACGTTTTTGAGCTGAGACATCATAAATTACTCAAAAATTGTTCTAAATAAAACAATTTGGCCTCATATACTGAAACAGGTAAACATATGCGACGTTCCAATAATTTCAAATCATGCAACTAATTGTCAACACTACTTAGAGGAAGAATTAGAAGAAAACAAAAATAAAAGAGCTGAGACTGCATCTCTTAGACATAACAAAAAATATGTAGAGTTAAATAGAGATCAAAAGAAAAGGAAAAAGAGCGCGACTAGCTACCAAAGAAAGAGCGAAGAAGTTATCCGAATGTCAATTAACTGGCGGCCCAGCGGCGGTCCTGTCTGGTTGAGCGGTCGGATCTACGGCGGAGAGGGCAGGCGGCGCGGATGATAGAAACAGGATCCCCAATATGAAACAAAAATCATGTATCTTTGCTACAAAAGCTTTTGTGGCAAGTTACTCGAAAATACTAAATCTTTTTTAGACAGTTTTACAACCTATTCATATTATATTCTTATTGTTTCATTCGAAAGTTAATTATTATAATATAAAAAACACATAAACTCATATAAAACCGTCTCACGGTTTAATTTTGTGATATGAATCTTCGATTTGATTCGATCCGTAAAAAGTATTAATTTTTAGGTTGAAAATGTTATTTTTCATTACAAATATAGATTGAATTGACATATATCATAGACATAAATCTATAAAATTTAATCATAAGATAAATATTGCTAACCAGACAATATAACAAAATCAACTAAATTAAAATATTTCAATTTGAAAACAAATGGAACATTCAATTATACTTTTTAAGAATATATAATATTGACTTTTTTAAGTTGAAATCGAATTCAATTTTAAAATTTAATATATGTAATTATGTAACAATGTTTTTATAATCGAATCGATCTTTTCTTTAAAAACTATTAAATCGGTCTGACTAGTTCCAGCGAATGATGAGACCAGAAAATTATGTATATATTATACACACATATATGGACAAATTATTTAAAAAAATAATATATAAAACTTTTAAAATCAAACAACGAATTTTATTTTTAAAAACAATAATTTTTAAAATTTTCATACCGAAAAGGCAAAAATTTCATATCATACCAAATATTGTGTAAAATAAATTCAGTTGGAAACTTATTCTTCAATTAAAACTTCAGAATTTCTCATGTAAAAAAAAAAAGACAATAAAACATAATCAATAATTATTTATTATAATAGTTTTATTATATTTATAATTTTACTCATCCATTTTTTTTTTAATTCAAAAGGCCAATGTCAAGGCCCATACTATAATAATATGTTGGCCCAAACTAGAAAAAAACAGCCTACCACCAATATGGAAGAACCTTACGGAGGATCAAGGATTAAAGCATTTTGATGAAACTAAAGTTATTTAATATTTTTCTCGATGATAAAATTCATATTTTGTGGATAAATGACACATAATATTTTGTTCTATCTATATATGGAAATATTATTTTAGTATTTTATTTATAATAAACATTTTTTAAAATTTAAAATTAATTACAAGCTGTTGGATGCAAGAATTGTTCATACTGAGTAGAACAATCGAAACATGTCGTTTTTGCTGCTGTGTAGTTTAAAAGATTTGAGCTGTACCGTTATCAGTCGTTATAAATTTTGGTAAAGCGTCAAGCACTCAACCTTACAATTGGTATCAAAGAAAATGTCACTGGTTCGATTCTCATTGATTGTATCCATGCAATTATCAAGAGAAAGATTGTTGGATGCAATAATTGTTCTTGATGAGTAGAGCAATCGAAATGTGATATCTATAATATTGTGTAGTTTGAAAAATTGTATTTACATCGTTACTACGTACTATAGTTTTTCATAATTTTTTCAAGAAAAATATAGTGGAGGCTGGAGTATCATTTTTACCACAGGAAATCTGATATGAGCCATGCCACCCAAAGAATTGAAAAGTGCCTCTAGGAAGGTGCATTTATTGGAAATCAATTCTCACAGAGTTAGGTGTAACATTACTAGTTCCTCAATGTGAGTTAAACATACTGTGAACATTCTTTCTCTTTTCTTTTTCTTTTTTTCCTTTTTTCCTAAAATAAAAATAGTAAGAAATAATTTTAAAAAATACTAAGTCAGAATAATTTTTTTTATTATTATTATCTCAGAGATATCTCAGTTTGATTTATATATATATTTCTAAGTAATTACTAGGACAAAGTAAAATATTTTAATGTATATTTCATATATTCAAAATATAGTTAAGAATAGATAAATATTCTAGAACTTTTGAGAATTGGAGAAGTAGGAATGTGAGAGATAATATATATATATATATATATATATATATATATATATATATATATATATATATATATATATATATATATATATAGGGTTGTTACCCTACACCCCTTGGGTGCAGGGTAACATGGGCGCGCTGGCGCTGTGCTGGCGCCAATGTGGATGCAACGAAACAACGTTTAGCGACGGTTTTTACGAATCCGTCGTCAATAGCGACGGATTTTAACATACCGTCGCTAAATGTCTAATTTTTTTAAAAAAAAAACCGGACAGAGGGGCGTTCACAAAATCGATTCTCGCGTCCAACCTACCGCCCCACAACACAGAAAAGTTTGAGAGAAACACAACACAGAAAAGTGAGGTTCAACTGAAGGCAAATCTGGAGATCTCGTGCAAGGTTTTTCCGTGCGCCTCAAATTCGAAGTTAACTCGATATAAAATAGTTTGTTATTTTACACATATATAATATAAAAATTCATTGAAAAAGTACAATTAAAAAAATTTATATATATTTCCAACACATTCACGCACAAATTCTACCGGGAGTGAGAAATTTTCCGACAACATCGAGTTACCTTCGGATTTGAGCCGCACAGAAAAACCTTGCACGAGATCTCCAGATTTGCCTTCAGTTGAACCTCACTTTTCTGTGTTGTGTTTCTCTCAAACTTTTCTGGGGCGGTAGGTTGGACGGGAGGATCGATTTTGTGAACGCCCCTCTGTCCACCTCTGTCCGGTTTTTTTTAAAAAAATTAGACATTTAGCGACGGTTTGTTATATTCCGTCGCTAGTTGCGACGGATTATTCAAAATCGTCGCTAAACGTTGTTTCGTTGCATCCACATTGGCGCCAGCTGTGCAAGCGTCCATGTTACCCTACACTCAAGGGGTGCAGGGTAACAACCCTCATATATTATTATTATATATATATATATATATATATATATATATATATATATATATATATATATATATATATATATATATATATATATATATATTTCTGGAAGTCGGCCAACTTTATGAGCCCGAGAAGGCAGTTCCAATCAACACATTTAACACACCATCTACTTCTTGATAACAAATTGAACACCACTTACTTATTTTTTAAAATGTTTTCATATCATCGTATGTTATATGATAAGAAAATAATCGAAACGTGACATTTATGTTGATGTATTGTATAAAAAATCTGAGTTACACCGTTATGACTAGTTATAGTTTTTGATAAAGCGACAATCATTCTATCTCACAATCATTCCGTCGTTGGCTTGATTGATAATTCAACTATTATTTGAAAAAAAAAAAAATAGAGTAAATCGATTTATTTTGAAGAAAATAGCAATTATCCATAGCATCCTCCTGGATTTGATGAATTCGAAGAAGTCTGGTAGCAAGAATATCATGGTTAGTCTATGATAGTATAGGACAAAATATGATATAAAATAAAAAAGGCACAAACTTTTACGTGAATATATAATCTGCTGAAAAATGCATTGATCAACTATACGAGTTGGAAGATGATATTGACGATGAAAACTTATTTGTAAAGGCAATTAAGTCATTCCTTGACCCAACATGGCCATCCCTTTTATGAAGATGGCTCGAAGACATAAATTAGCTTGGATTAGGAATTTTTCGATTGGCAAAAATTTGTGTGAGACGGTCTCACGGGTCGTATTCGTGAGACGAATCTCTTATTTGGATCATCCATGGAAAAATATTATTTTTTATGCTAAGAGTATTACTTTTTACTGTGAATATGAGTAGAGTTGACCCGTCTCACATATTAAGATTCGTTAGACGATCTCACATGAAACTCACTATTTTCGATTTTATTGTAGCTTATTAAGTTACGATCTTGTTTGTGTTGTCAGATTTGTAGACTTGTTATGTTGTTCTTCGTTGGGTTTTTAATTAAAATTTGGACATATTTGATATATTGCTCCTGGTTTGTTGAATTTTTATTTAAATTTGGATATTTGTGCTGATACATGGTTGTATGATTTTCATGTTTGTCAATGTTAATTGTTTTGAACTAAATTTGTAGGTAAAATATATTGTGGATTGTTCACACTTAGGTATATAAAAACAAAAAATGATAAGGTTTTTTAAAATAACACTTTTATGAAAATGTTTTTAAATTAATTATCCAAACGAGCCCTTGTCACTCGCAAGTTTTAGTAAAGTCTAATTGTTGGCCAACTCAGAGGGGATATTAATTAATATAATTAATTAACACGTAGGCATTGGGAGTAGACTTTCACATTGCACAGTAATGACTAATGACACTGATCTTGAAACTCGCAGTTTGCCATAAAACCAGACAGCTACCCATTTCCATCCTTTTATCATTATACCTAGTTTGGGTCAATGTAAATACAGAAAAGACTAATTCAATTTAATCAAAATATATTTGTACTTTTTTATATTATTATTATTCTATATTGGTTGATAAATATTTATTGTTATAAAATCTATATACATACATACTCTCGATCCAAAGTTGTTTTTCCAGAACAATTCAAAATTTGACATCTACTAGCTAACTATATCCGGTCCCAGCATTCGCGGAACATTTGTGGAATGTTCGAAGAACTCGCCTAGAGAACGATGGATTTCGAATTTTTTGTAAGAGATGTTTTATTTTCAATATACAAAAGTGATGCGATCCGATTGAATTGAGTGAGTTGGATCCGGACAATCCATCGAATCTGATAAGAATCTTGTTAAGGGAAAAAGGAGCAAGAAAATATATATCGAGGTGAAGATATATCTGTAGGTTATGGCTGTAGCCGTGTCCTGCAAACAAGAAGATGAACTCGTGAATGAGTACTGGAAGGATGTCCGGCGTGACCACTCCGATATTTAAGTTAGCAGGTCAAGATGACGAAAATGGCTATGTTATCCGTGTGTATGAGCGTACGTGAATATGTGAATATGCGAATCCTTTGAATGCAAAACAAACCTGCTATTTATAAGAAGGAAATCAATGATTACCTTGTTTTCAGTATCCACTTAATAATTAGGACAAGATGGCTGTCCATACCCTACTTCTGACACGCCAAACCACTGTGATTCTGACTGTAATGATTGTCAAATATAAAGTATCTCATACTGGTACTCGAGTGAGGTGATACTTTCGAGGTAGTCTAGGTAGAAAGCCACCACCCGAAAACTTGTATGAAAGCTCGTGCTTCTGGTAACCTGGGGTAAAGATTTATCGGGCATTCAACTGCCCGACTTCTTATAAGCTCCTCCTGCAAACTTATCTTAATTTGAACTATCCATTTAATATCCCGAGTCATCTATAGTCCGGACTCTCCCGGTATCACCAAAAAGCTTGAAACATTCTTTTTGACGAAGAAAAGCACCACATGAGCTCATACTTATCAATCTAATCCCAACAAGTTAAGGACCATGGCATACGTGCACACGCAATGCATTTAACTGTAATAAGTAATAAAGGGACTTTATTGTCTTCAAGTTTTTGAACCAAAAAACTCGCACATTTAATTCAGAAGCCTTTGGGTTTTTGGCCGATGTGTCAGAAATCTTGCACAGTTGCACGTGAAGCTGTTTTTATATATAAAATAAGAGTCAGCAAAGCATTTAAGTGTCAACATCCTCCAAGCAAGGCCTAGCTGCCATAATCAATATCGGCCATAAAGCAAAGATCCGACTCGAGCTAATCCAAGAAATTTAGTTAGCTGACCATTATTCTATATTTCAAGAAAAATTTTGATATGAAATTTGAATTTTCGGAACAATCCCATGTACACTTCATAACTAGTTGTGGTCTACATGTAAGCATTCCATCTGATACCCCCGTAAGAGCCCGGGTCATGGATGACCCGGAATATCAAATGGATTCCCAAATTCGAGTAAGTCTGCAGGTGGATTCTTCTGGAGCCGGGCAGGTGGAAGCCCATGCTCTGCTCTCCGGGCAGTCATAGGCTCGGGCTCTTGTATAAATCTCTTGTATAAGGCATTCTACCCGGGCACCTCGATTATAGTGTCGCATTCAAGTGGTTCAGAAGATAAGATCTTGTCTCGAGAAGCGCGCCCGACATAATCCTATTGATGTGATACGATGGGAAAATAGGACAGCTTGACAGGAAGTCAACATCAAATGCTATGAGTGGTAGGTGTACACGCAAATCGAGGTCATTATTACTTCTCCTACTATAAATACCAGGTTCTCTCTTTACATATAGGGGGATTCATTTTTACACCAATCACACAGCCATCACTTGGCTACATTGGTTTCTTGCTTGAGTACCCTGCTGACTTAAGCATCGGAGTGGCCACGCCGGACACCCCTCCGGCGCCCATTCACGAGTTCATTTCATTGTGTGCAGGTGACAGCCGAAGCCATCTACTTTGCTCATCTTCCTGAAATAAATTATTGATTCGATCCGGTGGAGCACCCGACCCAGCTCACCCATTTCACCAGGATCGCATCATTGGCGCCGTCTGTGGGAACTTGAGCTCAAGACGTAGATATGGTTTCCATTCGAAGCAAGTCCGACCTTGCTCAGCACCACAGTAAGCCCAACTCTGCTTGGCAAACATAGAAGTCCGACCAGCTCGGCATTCAGATCTTATATGTGAATTTTATATGAGCTCGAAGCTCAGCAGTTGTTCCGGGCTGACGAGGAAGAGCAAATAATCCAAATTCTCATATTACACAAGCTTGATCGTGACATTTGGTTGCAAGGTTTCATATATCTCGAAACTGGGTCTTGCTTGCTTGATTCTACATCACGATTTCTCCCATCTTTGCTATCGGGCCTCTTGGCTATCAGGCCTCTACATCTCTGTAAAAAGGGCTAAATGAAAGGAGAGTTTTATGGGTACTCTTGTCGATCGGCAGGTTGGAGCTTCTCTACTTCTCAACCTTGGGAATTTATCAAGTTTATCGGAAAAGACTCATTACTACCTTCATCTATGGATGTCGTAGCAGGGAAGATTTAAAACTTTGTTCTTTATATATCTTAATATTACATTTGTTTTTCGCCTTATATTTAACTTATCAATATGCTTAAGGATGTTCAATGCTTGCAAACTTGCTATATTTTTTGGGTTGTTAACATCGGGCTCGGGATGCGCTACATATCTTCCTACATGCCTTGTCTACGGTTATAACTCATGTCCTTTTATTATTGGGCACTTTAGCTCGAGATGAAACTTCGACTTCCAGCTCCGTGCAGCGCCTCAGTGCATTTTGCTATCCTCGGTGATTATTCTATTTAATTGACAGTGGCTTACTCTACTGATCATTATCGATTATTGATAATCTATTAGCAACAACTGCTTGGTTTTCTCGATTTTGAATGCATCGGACCTCTAACTTCGCGGTCCATGATGGGGTCTGGTATGTCAACTGACTTGTGGTAGATTTTAATACAATCAACGGAGGAAATTTCAGCTAGCGCTTCTTTGGGATCCATTAATTGCATCAACAACCACTCTACATGGCTTCCATAGCTCCCCCCATTGAGTTGCGACACACACAATTGGCATTAGCCGAGAAACATGGTTATATCATCTTTATTTCTTGGATATCTCGGTATTAGCTCAACATCTTAGGTGCTCCTTCGTTCCCAGTTCGTTACTGCTGATTTTGGTGCAATTTCACGAAGATAAGTTGCATCCCTTTTATCTAATTAATAAAATCGAGTGTTATGCGTATTTATCAATTATGCTCAGTCATAATTTTTAACTGAAAGTGTTTAAGATATATCATAACTAGCCTTTCTTTATGCTTGGGATTTTATCGGTATGAGAGCTGGAATGTTTGGTGATGGATTTCTTATATCGGGCCATGTGATTACATTGGATTCCTACTCCTTGGTATGTTGGCTTGGATATTTCTACAGCTCGAACATACAATCTAGCAGTAAATCCCACTCTGTTTGGAAAAACTACAAGTCTGACCAGCTCGGCACTCAGATATTATATGTGGATTTTATATGGGGTCAAAGCTCAGCAGCTATTCTGGATTGGCGTGGAAGAGCATTTGCAATGCACTCAGTAGCATACGGCTGTGAGAAGCAGAATATCTTAAGTCCGGGAGATACGAGGCCCCGGCACATTCTCTTAAGTCCGGGAGATACGAGGCCCCGGCACATTCTCTTAAGTCCGGGAGATACGAGGCCCCGGCACATTCTCTTAAGTCTCGGAGGTACGAAGGCCAGGGCTCCGCACTCTGGTTATCTATTAAGTCCAGGGATCCGTAACCTGGCTCGGGGATCCGTACCTCGACCATTTATGAAGACCAGGGCTCCGCACCCTGGTTATCTATTAAGTCCAGGGATCCGTACCCTGGCTCGGGGCTCCGTACCTCGACCTTTTATGAAGACCAGGGCTCCGCACCCTGGTTATCTATTAAGTCCAGGGATCCGTACCCTGGCTCGGGGCTCCGTACCTCGACCATTTATGAAGGCCAGGGCTCCGCACTCTGGTTATCTATTAAGTCCAGGGATCCGTACCCTGGCTCGGGGCTCCGTACCTCGACCATTTATGAAGACCAGGGCTCCGCACTCTGGTTATCTATTAAGTCCAGGGATCCGTACCCTGGCTCGGGGCTCCGTACCTCGACCATTTATAAAGGCAGGGGCTCCGCACCCTAGTTATCTATTAAGTCCAGGGATCCGTAACCTGGCTCGGGGCTCCGTACCTCGACCATTTATGAAGGCCAGGGCTCCGCACTCTGGTTATCTATTAAGTCCAGGGATCCGTACCCTGGCTCGGGGCTCCGTACCTCGACCATTTATGAAGACCAGGGCTCCGCACCCTGTTATCTATTAAGTTCAGGGTTCTCAAACCTGGCTCCGGGTTCCGCACCTCGACCATTCCAAGTCCCGGGACCTGCTCCCCGGCCCAGGGCTCCGCACCCTGGTTATCTACTAAGTCCAGGGATCCGTACCCTGGCTCGGGGCTCCGTACCTCGACCATTTATGAAGGCAGGGGCTCCGCACCCTAGTTATCTATTAAGTCCAGGGATCCGTAACCTGGCTCGGGGCTCCGTACCTCGACCATTTATGAAGGCCAGGGCTCCGCACTCTGGTTATCTATTAAGTCCAGGGATCCGTAACCTGGCTCGGGGCTTCGTACCTCGACCATTTATGAAGGCCAGGGCTCCGCACTCTGGTTATCTATTAAGTCCCGGGACCTGCTCCCCGGCCCAAGGCTCCGCACCTTGGTTATTGATAAGCCCAGGGCACTACACCCTGGCTCGGGGCTCCGCACCTCGACCATTCCAAGTCCCGGGACCTGCTCCCCGGCCCAAGGCTCCGCACCTTGGTTATTGATAAGCCCAGGGCACTACACCCTGGCTCGGGGCTCCGCACCTCGACCATTCCAAGTCCCGGGCTCCGTACCCTAGTTATCCAGTAAGTCCGAGAGACAAAAGGCCTCGACATCTTATCTCAAGTCCATGAGGCACGATACTCCGGCATTTCTTCTCATTTTTAGGAGACATGAAGCCCCCGATGCTTTTATAGAACAAGATTGATTATCTCTTTGGGAATCCAAGCATGACTGATCGGGACAGCGAGTATGACTCTAGCCCGACTATTTAAGGGATGTGTGATGATACCCCCGTAAGAGCCCGGGTCATGGATGACCCGGAATATCAAATGGATTCCCAAATTCGAGTAAGTCTGCAGGTGGATTCTTCTGGAGCCGGGCAGGTGGAAGCCCATGCTCTGCTCTCCGGGCAGTCATAGGCTCGGGCTCTTGTAAATCTCTTGTATAAGGCATTCTACCCGGGCACCTCGATTACAGTGTCGCATTCAAGTGGTTCAGAAGATAAGATCTTGTCTCGAGAAGCGCGCCCGACATAATCCTATTGATGTGATACGATGGGAAAATAGGACAGCTTGACAGGAAGTCAACATCAAATGCTATGAGTGGTAGGTGTACACGCAAATCGAGGTCATTATTACTTCTCCTACTATAAATACCAGGTTCTCTCTTTACATATAGGGGGATTCATTTTTACACCAATCACACAGCCATCACTTGGCTACATTGGTTTCTTGCTTGAGTACCCTGCTGACTTAAGCATCGGAGTGGCCACGCCGGACACCCCTCCGACGCCCATTCACGAGTTCATTTCATTGTGTGCAGGTGACAGCCGAAGCCATCTACTTTGCTCATCTTCCTGAAATAAATTATTGATTCGATCCGGTGGAGCACCCGACCCAGCTCACCCATTTCACCAGGATCGCATCACCATCTAATAGGTCATGGAAGGTACGGCGAAGAAAGAGACGTCGGTTCGCTCGTTATAGATTAGATTAAGACACATACTATTTTAGCTTTCGAAATCAAGTTAATCATATCTTAATCTCATATCGGTGTCATGAGTGATTTTGGGCAGATACATGTTGAAGAGGCTATACTATTTTGAGGTATGTCCTAATGATTTTGATTTATGTGTTAGTTTACTCCTAACTGCAACCCAAGAAGCTGTAAAATAAAATATCTATCTAGAGGAATGTTGTCCCCATGGTGTGCAAGAAGTTCCAAAAATTGTCTCAAAGTGGAGCCTAACTCAAAGTTAAAGTCGATATCTAAACTTGAAAAGAGGAAAGACAAATCATCAGACAAGGAAAATTTAAAGGGGCCTCTCGTGTCTAATTCCAGACACATAAAAAGACAGTAGATGGAAATTTAGTGGGGAACTATGGCAAAATACAAACAAGGCAAATGTGCAATCAAACCAACAGCTATCCCTTTTGGAGGCAGCATTTTCTATCAACAAAAAAAAGAATCTATTTGGCAAAAAGACTACCATCCAAGAATGTGATAATAGATGCAAAAGGGGCAAAACGACATCGATAACATAATTGTGTGAAAAGAAAATAGTAACAGTTTCGTTTCGTCGTCTTCGTATCTTGTTCGATCAACTGTTAGTCAAATGTGGAGATTTTGTTTATGCTCAAACAGAGAACTTAGTGAGTTGCATTATATCAATCAATGTAAATGGTCTACGAAGTGACCAAATTTCTTCAAGATTTTACATCCCAGTAAAAGGATAAATCCTGTCTTTATGAAGGCAGTGACATGAGACACATTGAGAAGATTGCACATAAGGTATTTTGTTACAATAATGGCCATATATGTAACTTACTCACCTAGATCATTCAATTTAACCACATGCAAGAAGCCAAAAACACAGTTGGATTCACTGCAAAATTCACATGAAAGGCTGCCCTCGGCTGATGACAAGACAGAGAATTAAAGTTCTTCATATTAAGAGTGTACTGGAGAGAGTCATTTCAAGCTATTTGAAATCATTGGTCTTATACATTCTTAACCATTTGTAGAGTGGGCCTTATCTGTATCCCCATTAGAGAAGCAGCTTTATATTTATGAAGAAGACAGGAGAGTAAGTAAAGAATGGGTTTTTTCTGAACTTTAATTATCTATGAATCGTGTTGGCCTCCCGTAGGTCCCATTTAGTCTTTCGAACGATCCAACAATCGATCAAAGCAAAAAAAATAACATAAAGAATAGGGAGATTTTCATGTGCTAGGCGACTAAAGTATCTTCAACTTTTAAAGGGCTCAAAAAAATCTGATTACAAGCGAGTTTTAGTTCCCCTATAAAGTGCAGTGCCTTCTGTAATAAAGGCCAGAGAAGTTATTGGGCAAAGACAGCTAAGCAGTACTTTCTGTGAAGACTTCTATGCATGTAATTAGAGCCAAGTAGGTATAGTGTATTTGCTTGCATCTATTCAAGAAGATTGCAGATTGCCCAATAACAAATTAAATCGGTACTCTCCAAAAGGGTACAGCCTTTCTTGGATAAAAGAGTTGTAAATTGCTATTTTTGTACCACTTTCGACAATGGATTCTTCAAAAATCCATGAAGAAACTGAAGAATGTAGCAGCAATGAATCGGGTTGGACGATGTATATCGCATCACCAGACCGAGAACTCGATTACGATGATTATGAAGATGAAGAGGAGTATAGCAACGGTGGACAAACATACACAAAAGATCCCAAAAAAGACGCTCATGAGGATGTCGATAGCGATGACTCGATGGCTTCTGATGCATCCTCTGGCCCAAGTTATCAAGGCCATTTATGCGAAAATGTCGACAGAATTCACGGTTCGGGTCATGCAGGGAGCAAAAGAGGAAACAAACAAGTTGACAAGAAGCATCAACAGCAGGAGAGGAAGAAACAGGTTGAGCAGAAAAAGGAAGCAAAAGACAAGGATGGGAACAAGAAAAGAAGTGCTGCAAAATCAAAGAACAAGTAGCATCCTTTTTTCCCCAGTGAGGAATATGCACAAGCTGGTATATGCATCCACTTTGTAGTTTTCGATTCCCTGTGTTGTGAAATATATCAAGTATCAAAACAGCTTGTGCTAACTGTGGCTTTTGAGTTCTGTAAAATCTTCACTTGTAAAGATGCAAAAAACTCACTTTTGCGGCACTATGCTGAATTTATCCAATTTTTACACATTAAGGTTAGTTTTCTGTCATAATAGATTCGGCATATACTTTCTTTTTAAACACAATGAACAAGACTCGTAGATAGTAAACAAAAACATATATTCGTGAACAAAATTGGTAACTTGGAATTTATACAATGTCCTTCCTTGTTTACTATGTTTAAATGCATACTATTCATCACTCATCAGTACAGTGAAATTAAGCAACTACAGTGGAGCAACCTCTGTATCCATTTCTTGATGCTCCAGGCCTTTGTGTTCGACGCAATTTGCAACAATAAACCAACAACATGCTGCCTTAATATATATAAAATGGATACACAAGTTCCTGTGGGGACATAATGAATCTGAATTAGTGGGATTCATAGTTTAATGAAAATGACATTATGCTTTGTTATATCACATGACAACGATAACGATAGCGAAAGATGGCAATAATAAAACTTACCATTGTGAAGATATTTCACTATTTTAATTCCAACCTTTGAACAGTTTGCATGTTGTGTTTATTGTAGTCTTGCCTTCTGGTGGCACGTGTTAAATGAAATTAGCCGAAATAAAGAACAAAACAAAATTTCCTTCCGGACAAATAAAGAAACTAACCTCAGTTGGAAAACTAGTTCTTTCTGCAAACAAGCAATAGAAATTAGAAACACGTGGAATGCTACAAGAAGTTAGGGATGAAGGCAAAGACAAACTGTTTATGTTGGATCAAACAAAAACCAACCCCAACCCTCGAGTGGAGAAATTGCCCAAAAATTCCACAAAAGCTTGGGCTCAAAAGTAAGGATTATGCCTTGCCTGACACACATTAATTTGAAAACTGGCCTCTGCTGTAAGCATCAACTTTGAGTATCTTCAGTTATTCATATATTTATTCCAGGAATGAGGTAGACTGTTTCCACAACAACCCATGAACATAAAAGAAAACATATGCATGGATGAAGACAGGCATCACAACATATACACATACCTTAATACATAAACACAGAAAGAGAAATGCTAAACTATACAAGTTCAAATATTTGAAAATACCCATATTCATGGTTCAAGAATCAATAGACAGCGGGGGGTTCGTAATAAAACTTATGCTGATAGACGACAGTGTCTTCAGATAAAGACTTCGTAAAGAGATGAACTTAGTTTCACTCACAACAGAGGACTTGGCTTAACATTATGACTAACAATGGATCAATGGGCTAAACAGAGAGTCTTAAGCAATGCAATAGTGGTCTAATCGAGTTTGGTTTCAGCTCCCCTCGAGAAGATACATAAAAGGTTATTGAAAATCACAACTACGGTTTTCTGGTTATCTCAAAGCTATTCCGTATGGGATGACCCAGGCATATCGATCCTCTCACACGTGCGAGCAACAAAGTGATCCCTTTAAGCCCTGCATCAAATGAGCTGGTCATCTCTAACTCCTGCATGCTTCAAATAAGCAAGACTTGAAGGCCAAAAATGTAATGCGGATACCAGAATTGCTAGCAAGGCAAACGGACTCTTCGCTTGCCAAACCGCCTGTAAACTATATCTCCTTTGCTAACTCTGGTGAACCTGCTTGGGCAAGAATGCTAACAACACAAAGTTTAGGATAGAATGCACGAAGGACTTTGGATCATGAATTAAAACTATACACTGGAAGGTGATTTCTTTCCTGTTTAGTCCCTCAAAATTAATAGTATCATCAACTTTTGAAGTGGTTCCTTTACGTTACAGACAGAAATGGGGAATACTTTCTGTATTTGTTTTTAGCATGAATACGAACATACAGTCAGTCCACAAATCGTCTCTGGATTTTAGAGTTTGATTATATATCACAGGGGGTAAAAATTAATTAATTAATTATTATTATTATTTAATAATATAAGATCTGAAGTAAAATAATATAAGATAAATTTAATTTTAAATTATTTTTTGTAATATCATAATTTGAACTTCGAAAATGAAAATAACGGGATGTCCTAAAGTCGTAATTGACTTGATACGTCGGGGCCATTTCTCTGCTTCATTAATTTGGTTGCGCATATCCTGGTCTCGGGGTGATCTTATCACAAAAGATGATACTTAAGTGGATTTGGAAGTGAATAATTTTCTATATTTTATGAGACGGTCTCATATATTTATATCCATAAAATAGTTTGACTCAATTCAAATTTAAATATTTTTTATTGGTCGAATTGGAGATAGAAGAGTAGTCTGCAGATTATTGTGTTAACATGAAAGTTCACTTTGAGCGTCCGCTAATAGCGGCTGCATGTACTTACAACATAAAAGAACGGGATTTGGATCTTCAACTAGTCAACTGTGTTGAAAACACAGCTCCGATTACTGTGCACTTTTTACACGTGATCATCTCGTTTAATCTGATAATTTTTTAAACAATCAACCCAACATAAAAGTAACCGGTGAGACAAAGCAAAATGTGCTGTACTATGGGAAACTTTATTGACATTTCTACTAACATGATTAATACTTCTAAATCTATCATAAATAAGGAAACCCAAAATGTTTTAGACTAAGATCGTAAACGAATCGAATCAATTCACGAACTTTTCGAATTGGCTCGATAAATATTTGATTCGTATTCGAATTTATAAAACTCGAATATGCTCGAATTTTTTTCGAGTCAAGCTCGAACCAAAAGTATCTTGTTCGACAGTTAGCGAACTGCTTGTTGCGAACATTTTATTAATATAATATAATTACATATTATATATATATATATATATTTCGAACTTTAGGACGTTTCGAACTTTCGAACCTTTATTGTGGAATCTTACTATCCGAATAACTTGGGAATAAGTTTGAAGATTTTGAGTCGAACTCGAATTTGAACTTCTTTTCGAGTCGAACTCGAGCAAAAAAATTTAAAAAACATAAACTTCAAATCGAGCTCGAACTCGAACTCGAACATACTTAATTTGAACGAGTCATATTCAAATATTTAACTTTTATTGATATTCGATTCGATTCGATTCGTTTATTTTCTATCTGAGACAAGTACTTTGAGTCATTTGGGCTGATATGTCATCTCATAGAGGGTTTTTTTTAAAAATAATTCAAATTTTAAAATTAATTTCAAAAGTAATTTAAAAAAAAAACGTTTTCAAAAATACCCTAATCCGCGCTTATGAAGCTGCCCACGTGGAGCAGCCTGCAAACGTGGAGCAGCGTCCGTGCTTACGAAGTGCGGATGGTAATTGCGACGGAATTTAGCGACGGAATTTATAATACAGCCGTCGCTACAATTAATTTAGCGACGGTTGTAAAGACCGTCGCTGAAATAGAATCAGCGACGGTTTAACAACGGTCGCTACTTTTAGCGACGGCTAAAATCTGTCGCTAATATTTGCTATTTTCTTTATCACCAAACACTGCACGCTAATAATAGTATTAACAGCATATACATGTACGCGGCGGATAATCTTTAACTTTTAACGGCTTGTATCTTTGCAGCATGCAATGTGCGCTGCGGAAAAAGAAATTGCGCGCTGCGAAAAATCGTTTTTGTTGTAAAGAAGACATTAAATAAAAACAGAAAAAAAATCATCACGAAATAAGTTTTTTCATAAACCTCTACTATTCAACCTGGTTTTGCAGTGAGTCAGGGATGACTGACACCTTATAAAATTTATTGACATTATTTTGTAATACATATAATAAATATTAATTAAAATTTTTTTCTGATTTTTATATAATTTACTTATGATTGCGTTTTATTTTTTATTTCAGAATAATAGTCTTTTGTGTACATTATAAAGAGATTTTGTAAATAAAATCACAACCCATTTGGATAAAGATACCGATGAAACAATTATGGTTATCATTCAAATGTATCAAACACGTTGTGAATATGGATTTAGACGAAATTACTGAATTTTTTCAAAAAAATATTTCTCATTAATTTTATTGAATGTGATTTAAAAATACATTTCTAGCACATATTAAAAAATAATAATATATAGTTTTTCGAAAATTTAAGAATTAAATATATATTAAGGTTGGTGGTCGACATCAATACACTAAACACGATATGCATCATGTCATTGCTTTAAGCTAACACAATCTTAAATTTTGAGATATGATAGTGATTAATAGCCAAAAAAATTAACCTACATGCGTTGTATTTAAGAAAGTTTTTAAAAATTAACGAAAAATAGTTTTATTTTTATATTTTTTTTTTCAATTTAAATATTTTTAATTTTCACTAATTTTTAATAATATTATCCAGCGGATTACATGCTGTTAATAAGAATTAGTGACGGTAAAGTCCGTCGCGAAACGGAGCGACGATTTTTAAACCGTCGCAGATTCAATTTGAGCGACGGTTGTTTAAAACCGTCGCTAAATGAATTTTAGCGACGGTTTTGTTATACTGTCCGTCGCTAACTTCCGTCGCAATAACCATCCGCGCTTCGTAAGCACGGACGCTGCTCCACGTTTGCAGAGTCCGCGCTTCGTAAGCGCGAATTAGAGTATTTTTGAAAACGTTTTTTTTTTTAAATTACTTTTGAAATTAATTTTAAAATTTGAATTATTTTAAAAAAAAACCCTCTCATAGACATCATTAACATAATCTGAAAAAATCCAGACACCATGAAAATCACTTTACACTGCTAACAACATGCCAAAATGAATAGCACTCTGCTTCCACCAGGATTGCTGTACCAATAGCTGAGGCAGCACAAGTAGTGTCATGGTGATCACGGATAAGTGCACCCACATCCTAATTTCCAAGCTAATAAAAAATTAATTAACTGAGTAACTTATTATGGCAAAAACTTATATAAGACGGTCTCATGGATCATATTTGTGAGACGGATCTCTTATTTGGGTCACCAATGAAAAGATATTACTTTTTATTATGAATATGGTAGAGTTGACCCGTCTCACATGAGACACTCACTTATTATTTGACCATCATATCAAATCTTATTAAAATATTTGGCAAAAAATTTTGCGATATGGTCTCACGATCGTATTTTGTGAGACAAATAGTTTATTTGGGTCATCTATGAGAAAATATTATTTTTTATGTTATTATTTTTTATTGTGAATATTGGTAGAGTTGACTTATCTCATAGATAAATATTCATGAGACCGTCTCACAAAAAACTTACTCAATATGTTTACTAGTTTGGTTCCATCTACCATATCATACCTTGATATCGTTGGGTTGACGTTAATATCGAACTAGGTGTACGGAGAATTATATCGTCGTCGTCTTGTCGACAAATGTTATGCTACACCTAATAAATGTACAAGTGGATTGCACATCCAGTGGATATCTTTTCCTTGATTGTCTAAATCTAAAATATATTTATATAGTCAAAGATCTCTTGACTTATTTATAAATGTCACAGTCAAAAGATAAATTTATCAGAGTCTGACTTAATCTTGTAAAAAATTGGTTTTTATTTGGTCGACGAATCCTTCTCGACGTCCTGTCCGTTCGCTCCAAGTCTCGACCACTCGGAAAACCCACACGAGCAGCCCACCAAAGACACGTCCCCGCATGCATCCACATCCACTTTCCCCATCTCAGACGAATCCCTCTCCTCCCGCGGCTTCACCTCCCACCGAATTATCGACAACCTCAACCTCGACAGCCTCAACACAGTCTTTGCGGCAATCGGATTCCCCAACCGCGACGTTGAGAAGGGTCGCGTTGGAGCACACTTGACCCGGTGCTCTGGGTGGAGTACGAGAAGTCGCGGAAGCCGGTGGCATTTGCTAGAGCGACGGAGGACGCGATGATCTGGGATGTGGTGGTGGACCCCAGTTTCCAGGGGATTGGGCTGGGGAAGGCTGTGATGGAGAGATTGGTCACCGAGCTGGCGTAGAAGGGGATCAGTAATATTGCTCTGTATTCGGAGCCCCGAGTGCGGCGTTTTTATAGGCCACGTGTTTGTGGTGTATTATAGGAAGTCGAAAAAGATATAATGTATATATGATTGGTTTATTCTGTTTCACTATCTGATTTTGTAAAAATAAATCGAAATTCATTTCAATACTGTTAGCTGCAAGCTATGGCACGAGATCGTTCAACAGTTTTACATGCATTCCGGCTAGAATTAGACTTTTAACACATTCAAGTTCAATTTTATCCAGACAGATTAGATGATTTTTTTAGTGGAATTCAACTCATATAATAGTTCCAAACCAAGTTACACAAGGGATGAAACAACGACGAAACCGGCTTGAGAGATATTGAATACTTTTACCATGCATGTTTCAGTTTAGCTGGAGTTGAAATCCGCACAAGCCCAAGTCCAAGTCCAAAAAGAGCGTAATATTTGATACTTGATAGAAAACCCTTGGATCACATATATTTTCTTTTAACACTTGGTCCATCAAGATTAGTGATTAGGTTAACCCAATTTCTTCACAATGATTGCTTCACCGAAAAGACGAAAACAGTAGCACGACTAATGATAGTGGGGTGCCTTTTCAAGTGTTTCTCTTCTTATGGTAATGGTAGCTTCTCGCATCATGATCCGATCCACTATCGAGTATCGAACCATCTCCACCACCATTTGTCCCATTGCCTTTGCATGCTGCTCCAAGCAGTACACGGATGATGGGGACGATGTTTCCAGCACTTGGAGCCTGATTTATCCAGAGCTACTCCATAGTATCATGTTTCCTGGTGTTTTTTCCCACTGTTCGACCTCGGAGTTGCCTGCGTTTCTCGAGTGAATATTCGATATCTATCGTCACCATATGCACAGCTCGGGTGACTAATGACATTGGATTCTTGCGGAGCGACATCAATGATTGTTGAAAAAAAGTTTAATCTGCAAGAAGAGAAAAGAGACGCTTGAGCATCAGCAATATTAACCACCACCGAAAACTGAATGCATGTGTCATAGCTAGTTTTCACGTCATAAAAAGTACTATTATAGCATATTTTATTTTGATTGATTGATATATAATAGAACTTATTTGTATACACTAATATGTTTGATTAATTGCAGAGTTATTGCCTTGTTATTAAACCAGCAATCAACGAGGAATCCGAAGAGGAGACCTCAAAGTTGCTATCTTAATCTAACACAACCAAACTGCGGCTTAGCCGCAATCGGAACAAAGCTAAAACAAACTAAGCAAATCTGTCCGACATTTACAAGTTTCAGTCCATTATCGAGGGCAGACTAAATAGGTCAGAAATTTTTTCGCAAAAGACCAGAAAACTTTCCTAGTTATTAGAAATCCATTTATTTCAATTCTTTTTGATTTGAAATCTTCCCAAAAACCCAAATCCTTATATCAAAATGCAACCTTATGGTAAAATAGATGGGGACTGACAGTATTGTCTAAAAATTACTGGTACTGGAGTGAGAGCAAAAATAGAAGAGAAACATTGTTAATAAAAACGCCAAAACCCTCTATTTCAGAATCTTGATTAATTTAAAGAATGATATGATCCTCTAGAGTTTCGGATAGAAATTGATTGAAGATCAGTTGAACACTTGTATATAATAAATATAACTATATAAGATGATCATATGTGGATGTCTTGGACATAATGCCAAAGAAGAGCGCGCGGAAAATTTTCTATCTAACCTAATTATTACCCACACAAATGAGATTTGAACATAAAACTAAAAATGGATATTAGGACATTATGCTTGCCACCAGGTCAAAGGATCCTCGGTAAAAAATGGTTGTATTAGCAATTAGTACCAGTGGTCTAATCAAGCTTTAAACTTTTAGACAATTTATTAAAACGAGTTTTTGTAAATACCCATGATAAGGTATTGATTGTTAGTCTGGCTCGGGCATAAAAAAAATTCGATGTGTTCCTTTCAGTGGGAAGAATATATATATAATAGTAGCAAGAATATAAATCATTTTTCTCATCTATAATTTTGTCTGGGACAATCATCACCCTCTTTACATATATTATATTGTTTGAATCTTTTGAATTACCATCGATCAATTACTTGCCACACTGCTTAGTTCTGAAAAAACGAGCCCCGTTTCAGAGATCCTGGTTTTGTATCCAAAAGTGGGGAAAAAGATCTCACTCCAACATGGGTCATTATGTTTTTCAACACTAAGAGTTGGATGATATGCGGCGAGATGAACTAGTTAACTTAGTTTTTTACGTTGATTTCCACTTAAAAAGCTGAAACAGTACCCGATACAAATTAAAGAAGGTAAAAATGGCTTAGTGCACCACCCGCGCCCACTCCTCTCGCTCAGTTAATTAGTAAAAAAGTTTTTTGTCCCAGAATTAATTATTTAGGCGGTGACGGAGTGGTTCGTGAATTCTGCCCGGACATGAGATATGTTGCATGAATCATCTTCCTGATCAAGATCTCTAAATACGTTGTAAGAATTGCTAACCAAAAGTTCTGTCACCATTTCACGAAGATCGGATGCTTCTTTTTTGAGCCGCGCGTTTTCGTGAAGAATTTTTTCGTGGCTCTCGGAAAGGATATTCACTTTATCGATTAGATTGTGATGCTTGGTCCTCAGATGAAGAATATGAGACCGGAGCTCGTCAAGGTGCCTCTGCTTACGCATCCTTGATCGCCGAGCCGATTCCCTGTTCGATATCATCCTCCTCTTCTTCCTCTCGTCGATGATGTTGCTTAGCTGATTCTGGTCTTCCGCTTCATCAGAAGTCGAGTTAGTGCTCGTGCACAAAGAGTTCCGGGTGACGAATTCTTCGACGGGAAGGGAAGTTTGATGATTCCGGAAGTTGAATTTGTTGAGATCAAGAAACGATCTTGAACTGGTTTGATCCAAGTTTAACTGGGAGGGGATCGAAGGGTTCTCATCAGGAAAATAGTTCATTTCTTGGAATTTAATTAGATTGAATGTTGGTAGATTTTACAAGAAGTGTTGTACTGATGTAGGCTTGTTTTTTTGTGGATGATTTTGTGGTGGTAGGGGACAATGCATGAAGAGGGCAAGGGATTTATAGGAGAAGTTTTAGACATTCGAGTGAGCTCATTGGATGTAAGATTTGTTTTTCGACCAATAAAATAACGAGTAATTACAAACTATGGATAGAGACAATTGTTTATTTTTATGTAGATGTCAAAAATACAACCAAAGTCTCAAAGACATTATTCCATATTATTGTTAAAAATACAATCAAATTCTCAAATTAGAATATCAAGAGGAAGATCATGAGTCAATAAAATGGAATAATATCTTTATTGGTATGACTTCTTTTGACTAAAAGTCAAAAATAAATCCATGAGAGTTTATGCCTAAAGTGAATAATATCATGTTATTGTATACATAGTGTTTCATGATACAACAAGTGGTATTAGAACCATAATCGAGTTCAAGCCATGTGAGTGGAACTATCGGATACTTAAACAAAAAAGGTATAAGAACTCCGAGTAAAACCCGGGACGAGCTCTCAAGGTAGGTGAGTCTCACGCAGTGAAGAAGAGTAACCCTATTCGAGCACATAATGTATATATTTGAGGAGACTTTGATTACACATTCTCAGCATATATTTATATGTTTTTATATTATACATACGAAAATTGAAATTTTCACCACATATGTTAACAAGAAAATTTAAAATTTTGCATTTATGTCTTGTATATCATGCATGTTTATGTGACAGACTGACAATAGGAAGACTCATGTTTTGGTGCATGTGCTTAATCATTGCAATTATTCAACTTATATTTAACCTACTAACAACACCATATAATTAAATCATTTTTAAAAATTTATGTGAGACGATCTCACGGATCATATTTTATGAGAAAGATCTTTTCTTTGAGTCATCTATGAAAAAATATTATTTTTTATGTTAAGAGTGTTATTTTTTATTGTCCATCGGTAGAGTTGACTCGCTCACAGATAAAGATTCGAGAGACCGTCTCACAAGAAATCTACTCTTAAATTATTAGCTATATTCAGCTGATTTTTTTTACCTCTTATTTATTTATTCATTCAGATATTTCGATCATCACATATCGCGTACAAGAACGAACAAATATTTAGTAGGAAAATTTTAAGAAGGCTTACATAAATAGCAAAGAGACATCCGTTTTGAAAAACAGATAAAATGGGTGGTTTATGTCATTGCACGTAATGATTGGGGCCATTTTCTTATGCAATAATTATTTGGTTCATTAATGGTTCTTCTGTAGATGTAACATGTCATTACCATGGATGGAACAAACTTAGGTGAGGTTAATGTCATGCAACAGGGGAATCAATGCATCTAATTAAAAATTCATAAATTTAATTTGCATTTATTATGTAACGATCATGAGTCATTTGACTGGTGAAAGCTCGACTCTTTAATATATATTTAATTTAATTTATCATTATATATTTTTATCACAATATTTTTATTAAAAATTATAATAAACTTTATTTATGGATTTAAAAATATAATTTATAGACGCTTTCTTTATATATGGTGTAGATTGGTACATAGACACATAGCGGCTGGTGAAAGCTCGACTCTTTTACTATATATCTAGCACGATGAATTATATTTGATGGGCAAAGAACTATATCTCGATAAGTATTATAAAAATTTTATTAGTATTTTATAAGTGAAATAACTTAAGGGATGTGTGTGGTAAAAAATTTGTAAGGAGTTTATGAATTTTTATTTTAAAATTTGTTCTCTGAGTATAGTTTTTTAAAAATAATTGAGAGATATTTTTTATTTTAAAAAAATAAAATAAAATAGCATGGGTCAAATGGGTAATAAATCTCAAACAAGAAGAAAATGAGAAAAAAATACCTATATATTCAAATTTTTTATGGAATAGTTGTCCAAATACCTTGTTAATTATTTTTAAATATAAAAACGTCTTTATGGAATAGTTCAAACACATATATATTCAAATTTTAAACCTTTTCATAATTTTTTTTGTAAACGTTTTATAAGTACTTGTACAAACGGTAACTAGTTGTTTGAAGTCACTGATCCATGTTTTCAGATAGTCATTTGGGTGGATTTGGATATTCTACATCTGATCATCTCGTTATATTTGATAATTTTTCAAATTTATGTGATGTTCATCATATGATCAACTGATCATCTCGTATAAAAAATGCACAACACCATGTACTATGGTCGAAACACAGCAGAAGATCCAAATCTCATTTGATTATATTTGACAGGTGCTATCCATCTAGGTATGTTGACTGTTTTTGTACATTATATTTTATTAGTGTTTATTTTACGGACAAAAATATAGATAGCTAAACACATAAAATTTGTCGGTTTTAACAATTAATTTTGAACCTCCTAAATTTGAAATAATAAACATTCAATTTAAGAATTAAAAAATATATTTTGCGATCGTGGGATTTAAATGGATGAAAAGTTTGCGATGATGGGATGTAATTATTTAGCCATAGAATTTGTGAAAGAGAGAAAATTGTTTAGAAGTCAATATCAACGAGCCATCTTTTTAAAAGCATGAAATTCTCGAAATTATATTAAAAATCTCAATATTGACAATGAGGTACTTGTGATTGATGACGAAATCTTTTTTTTATTCTGTGATAAATCTTTTTTAAAGAAAATGAAAACAACATATCTATTTTAATAAATATTTGATGACTCAAAGGGCACTTGGATTTGGGATATATGGCCCCATCTTAATTTTTATGCTTTATGATGCTCACGTCTGCTACCTAAATTTCCATGACGATTGTAAACTTTAACTCACGGTCTTATTTGTAAGATGAGATGATAAATAATGTGTAATATATGGATGATATATCGAGATATTTGGATGATTTAATGACTTGTAACTACAATTTTTTGTCGAAATCGAGTAAAACGTTCAATTAAACAAATACATATAATCAACTAATATCTCATCATTCACGTCAAATAACATATAATACTTTAGTGTGCAGTTCTTGTCAGGATAAAAATAATATCTGCTGTTAGATTTAATTGTTCTAATTTGATCTAAGTATGTTTGGTCCACGTTAAAAAAATATATATTTGAATAGACATAGCCAAATTAAAATTGAGCAATTGGATATTGTAGCTGTAGCAATTAGGGATGGCAATTTCCTCCGAACCCGTTGGAGGATCCGATACCCGACCCGAATAGAAGAGGGCATGGAGGGATTTTTAGACCCGATTAAATAATTGGGTAATCGGGTATGGGGATTTTCGGATTTGGGTATGGAGGCGGGTTTGATATAATCCGACCCACGCCCTACCCGAATACCCGTTTAAATTAATATATAAATATATATATATATATATAGTAATTATATTTATTTATATTAAATATTCATTTTCGCAAATCCAAATAAATCGATACTTTTTCTTTTCTCTTTATATATAATTATATATATATATATATATGTATGTATATATGTATATATATAGTAATTATACTTATTTATATTAAAGATTCATTTTCTCAAATCTAAGTAGATCGATACTTTTTCTTTTTTCTTCCCTTTCACTTTCACTTTTACGTTTCAAGGTTTTACCGCTCTTTTATTTTTCATTCAATTTCTCATCTTCTACATTGATAAGTTTATTTCATATTTGACTTTAAAAATTGAAAAATAATTTATTTTTGTTAAATTGCGTACTTTTGTTCAACTAATATAAACTATTTTTAATATTTTGTTATTTTTTTATAAAGTTTACTTTGCAAATTTTTATCAATAATAATTTTTCTTATTGTTCATTTAAATAATTTTTTAAACATTCATAACTTCATTGAAACAATTTAAATTTCAAAAATTCAATTGTATATGATAATAGGGTATTTGGGTAAGGTATGGGTATCCGATAATCCGATGGGTATGGGGATGGGGATGAAATTCAATACCCGATGGATATGGGGATGGGTATGGGGATGAATTTAATAAATGGGTATGGAGATGGATGTATCAAATCCGACCCATACCCTACCCATTGCCATACCTAGTAGCAATGAGGATATTATATATTTTAGATTATTTTTGTTCAAGTTTATTTGATTCCAAGGATGATTTTAAGACAAAAACAAAAAACAAAAAAAAAAATCCTTTAATTTAAAAGATATATTAGAAATGGTCTTTTTAAAGTTTTCAAATAAAAATATATAGAAGAAATATGTAATAAAATTGTAGAAAAATGTAACAAATTAGGATTCATGTATGAATATAATAATTATTTTTGTTTCCAAATATGTAAAAAATTATAAAGATTGTAATGAGAGAATATTAGCATATTGAAAAAATAGATGATAATATATATATATATATATATATATATATATATATATGTGTGTGTGTGTGTGTGTGTGTGTGTGTGTGTAACATGTGTATACACTATGAGGGTAGTATGGTCTTTATCATAAATTCAAAATTTATTTATATGTTCTATTTTATTAAATATGAGGACGTGATGGTAACCACCTAGAAAGGACTCCAAATTTTTCATCAAACTTTATCATTATATGATGCTAATATTACACTTTTGTTTTTTATTTTTTTAATTTAATTTCAACATACACTTTTATTTTTATTTTTTTTATTTCAACAATTCAAATATCAATTTAGTCCTTTCATAATTTGTCAAATTTCATTTTAGTTCATCGATAATGATAAAAAAAAACTGTACACACACGCATCGCGTACACACACGCATCGCGTATGCGGAGTAATCAGTTTATAATATGTGTCTGTAACATGTGTACACTATGAGGGCAGCATGGTCTTTTCCAGGATATAAATGGCCGTAACATAAAGTGTGTATGTATTCCTTCATGCTTCCACTTCTCTGTGTTTTTGCCAACTAAATTATGAAGTGTCCCTTTATGGACGTTAATTACAAGTGGGAAATTATAATGTTGAATCATTAACTTTTTTTAACATAAAATCTTTATATGTTGATTATTTTTTTAGAATTGGTCATATCAAAGTCCTGTAATCTGTTGAAATAACCAAATAAATAAAATGAAAATGAAATCACATATTGAACAAATTTGGAATTTATGACTTGGGAAATGGGAAAAATATGGAATTTAGAATTTGGGGAGAGAAATAATGAAAAATTGGATATATATGAGATTAAATGAAGATTTATTTTTACCTAATACAGATTTATTTTTATGTCCTACAGTTATACTTTTCATATAAAATCAGCTGTCATATATATAGAAAAAATTGGGGGGAAAAGATGAGGGGCAGCTTAAAATTTGAGGGGAGCCCCTGAATTTTATTACTCTACTGTTCTAAAAATATAGATTTCTTTTTTCCTTTTTCGGTTGAAAACTGTAGTTGTGTAAACTCGATCAATGCATTTTCATCCCTTTCCTTTTTCCTGGATTTTTTTTGTTTGGAGAGAACTTTTCAAGAAATTTGACATAAAGTTTATTCTTTATTTAATTACATCAAGATTTATGTATCTGGTATATATATGTCATTGTAGAAAAAATCACCACAAAGCATTTGCAATGATGCCCCTCTTCCCCTTTTAATTTCTTGAAAATTCTCCTCTATAAACCTAGAAGAATATATTTTAGCGATAATATCTGTATATATCTTTATTTAACAGTACTTATGATGCTCTTTTGACAATTATATGTAAACTTTTTTTCCATTTCTTTTTTTTTGAAATTATGGTATACAATTGTCGGGTAGCTTTAATGATATTTAGGGTAATACTCCAAGATATATATATATATATATATATAGGTCCACGTGAAAATACACATGCGATATATTTTAGGTCATCCGATCTTCACTTGATATGCACCCTGTTAGTTGTCCCACATCGGTTAGATAAAATCCCCGAGAATTGTATATATGAATTTGGATAATCCTCCCTTCTTGAGCTAGCTTTTGGGGTTGAGTTATGTCAAAGTCTCAAACTTAACATGATATCAGAGCACATGTTCCACCGACCACCGTTATTGTTGGATTACCCATAATTGGGCCACTAGTTCGACCTATATTTGGGGGAATGTTAGTTATCTCACATCGGTTAGATAAAATCTCTGAGAAATGTATATACATGGACTTGGACAATCTTTCCTCTTTTAATAGTTTGAGGTTGAGTTAAGTTCAAGTCTCAAATTTAACACACCGCAACCATGTACTCGCACACGAACAAGATTTTATTCATTAACAAGTACGACTTTAATTTGTGAATGATATTGTTTTTTAAAAAATGATTAAAGTGCTATATTTTGATGTCATTTTTATTTGTTTGATTAAAATATGATGTCTTAGTTCATAGAACTACTTGTGACGAAATGGATAGAATATCCTTAACAAAGTTAAAGTTCTCCTTTCTTTACACCTTCGAATCGGAATTTAGAATAGAGAAACATATTCTATCAGTGTTGAACTGTGCCTAATTTCAATTTGTAGTGGAGCAATACTAAAAGAAAATATCTTGAAACAAAGTCTATATATAAAAAAAAAATTATATGAATTATACAAGAAGTTAAGTTTAAATTAAACACTAAATGGTTTCAATTAAATTTGAATTTAAGTACATGAAAAACTTGAATGCATTTGCTCAAAAAAGTTACCAAAATGTGGAGTTATTTATTCACTTTGGCAGTGTTTTAAAAGACGCCGCCATATTAATCAGCCGCCTAAGTGGTTTATTGGAAAAAAATAAAAACTTAGGTTTTAATTCTTATTTCTTAAATCCAGAAAATAATTGAGACCAGGCTTGTAGCCCAGTGGTCTCACCTATCAGATTAGCTGGCTCTCATCCCTGGGTTCGACCCCTTCCTCCCACGTGTGTTGTAATAAAAAAAATCCAGAAAATTATGGCAACACAAAAAAGAAAAAAGGTAGCAGCAAGAAAAATTGATTTGGACTTCTCTAGCCGTCGGCCGCCCACGCTCCTGCAGTCACGTCCTCCAGCCGATAACCTAGAAGAGGTGAGTTTCTTATCATGCTCTCTCCTAAAAAAACGCCTAGCCGGGGTGCTAGGCGGTTGATAATCGTCCGCCTATTGAATATAATTTTTTAGACTAACGAAATAATTAAGATAAAATTTAAAATTTTTGTGGATGTATCGAAAAAGAATCGCCACATCCGAGCAGTGGCAACTTGCAACCGTGAATAATTTAATTTCTTTATTTCTTTATATAGCATTTCTTTATATAGAAAAATCGTAAAAAGTTTCGATATTCGAGTAGTGATATCACTTATCCACATTCGAAAAGATAACCTTCACTGAATATGCAGAAGTCTTCTACCGTATATTGAATTGTATTATCGACCATTTAACTATATCATATTTGTTTCCCTAAAAAATGAAGATATTTTATCAGCAAATCCGATAATCAGAGAATTTTAAGAGAATTCAAACAAAAAAATTTTTTGTCATTGAATGTCAGTGTTACATACATTTATTATTGCTCCTATTTTTGGAATACGATGAATGACATAGGACATTTAATATTATTTTTGTTATAGGCCATGTATGACTAAATTATAGTCGTTTGAATATGAACGTTGGAAATAATCTATAAAAGAACATTTCAAGATTTAACAAGCACCCTAGACTCTTAATAAATTTGCAATTTATTATTCTTTCAGAGATTCAAAGTTTTGCTGAAAATATTCTATCATACGATTAAGAGATATATAAGATCTTTTCATAGATCATTTGTACTTAACTTACTCTCAGAATTGTTTCAAGTTTACATACTGACAGAAATAGTTTTTATGCTGAGAAATCTTGTAAATTTGTTTAGAAATTGTTACTAAGAGTTTTAGTATGCAGTATATAAGTTCTACTGAAGTGGATTTTTACAAAAGTTATAAAAATCAAAGTCTTTTAATAAATATCTTTTGGAAACATAAAGAAAAGAGACATAGAAGGATATAACTTTTGAATTTTCCATAAACAATTCTCGGGTGATTTACCTTTTGTTATACTTCATTGTATCGCTATATATATTGTTAAAGGTTTATTGATTCTCACTTTGGTTCACGAAATTCTGCTGGACTCATTTTTCATTGTTATTTAAGTTGTATATTTAACTTTGACGATTGAGATACGATTTCAGCTGCTAACACCAGTTGATATCATTGGTACTTAGAGACAGGGAAATTTTTTTGTGAGGTATTTATATAACCTCCTTTAAATATATCCACCGATCCTAAAATTAAAAGCACGTACCGCTTTTTTTTTAGAGGTTGCAAATACTCTCTTAATTTGTTAACTAGGGTTCGATACTTAATTTCGAATTGAATCAATCAGGCTCAAGTTTGGATACTTCTAGCAATATAAACTCGTGCTACGTACGTTACGTTTCCATCTAACTTATTAAAAAGGACCCCTTCAACATAATGCGCTCTTAATATTTAATGTAACAAGACATAACAAAATACCTAAATTCTCATATACATTAAGATGCATTTATGGTGTCAAAAAAATTGATCTAAAAAAATTCAAGCAAAGAATTAGGAACAATAATTAAAATAGTCCTCCAAGTTGATTTATTTCGAGTTTTGTCCTCTAAATTGTCAAGAATTGTTCTTGATCCCATCGGTTGAGGTTTTTTGGGCTATAGTTATATTTCGACAGAGTGCTGACCTGACACTGAACATGTTTACAATTTTTTCATCTAAGTTGTCATGATTTGTTCTTGATTCTGTAAGTTGACGTTTTTTTGTTATATTAATATTTCGAAAGAGTGATGATATGACGTCAAATATGTCAACAATTAATATCGACGTTATGCCAATAATATCCGACGTCATGTCAATAATTCATTGAAATAGAATCAAAAGCAAAATAATAAAAAATACGATAAACATATCAAAATTGTACATACAATAAGAGATAATGCAACAAACATTTTGCATCCGAAACACATTGTTTTGAGACCCATCGAATTATGTAATGAAAAACATATATAAATTCTCACAAATAAATTGAAAAATGGTTGTAAACTTTTTACTTTTTTCTAAACAATTTTTGGAAATATGTCAATAAAGAAATTTGGTAGGTGGTTGGAGCACAATGTCTCCATGCCATCTGATTGCGCTACTCGTCAATTATATTCATGCATAAGCAAATATATATAGTGGAAGCTGATGAAAGATTGGATCCAAATGATCAATTAGTAGGGAAAAAATAATGAGTTAGTGTTTCCAACCTCTAAAAATAAGTGATTTGTGAAGGGAAAAATTAACAATCACTTTTATTTGGAAGTTGTAAACAGTAATACAAAATTTTTAATTTTTTATATATTATTTTTAAATGTTTAATTATTGATTATAGTCTCCTTTCTTAAAACTTGATGTGTTGCCACACGTCTTTTGGCACGAGATCGTCTAAAATCCTAATGAATCAATTATTCGATTCTGTGATCTTCTTTGATATTGGATTTGGAGCAAAAAATTTGTGCTTATGGGCTGAGTTGGGGCAACATACAATAATCCGTGCGCAATATTCAAATGAAAATATTTCGAATATTTATCTTATTTTCTGAATTTGTTTCGAGAATTTAACGTGGATGGACAGACTCGTTCGAGAAGGTGTTGGTATGAAGAATCAAACACATGATCATTGGTCAAACACTCACCTACTCTACAAACTCGAATACTAAGGGATCTCACCACCAATAAATATATATCGGGGTGTCAATATATACATAAATATACTAGGGAAAAATATTTTTTATATAGCAATTAAGTTTTAAAAAAATTTCAAGGGTCACGAAGATCCATTGTTATTAGCGAAATCAAATTTTAACTTAATAAAAAAATTTTATCGTCGCTTTAAACTTTATTTTAAAATTTTAGTTTAAAGTCCATAAATTATTACTTCTACTAATTTTGTAGATCTTTTTCAATACGAAATAAATGAGTGCAAATAAAATTAAAAATTTTAAGTTTTATTTCATGAAAGATGTTCACGCTTAACATCAATAGCATAGAACTAGGAATGTCCTATCAGCTAAGTTATATCTTTAAGAGTAGGTCTCTTGTGAGACGGTCTCACGAATCTTTATCTGTGAGATAGATCAATCCTATTGATATTCACAATAAAAAGTAATACTCTTAGCATAAAAAGTAATATTTTTTCATGGGTGACCTAAATAAGAGATCTGTCTCACTAGGTCTCTTGTAAAACGATCTCACAAATTTTTATCTGTGGGACGGGTCAACCCTATCGATATTCACAATAAAAAGTAATAATCTTAGCATAAAAAATAATATTTTTTCATGGATGACACAAATAAAAGATCTGTCTCATAAAATACGACCCGTGAGACCGTCTCAAACAAGTTTTTGCATTTCCTTAATTGTTAAGTTTTTTTTTTTAAAACTATATTGGATTTTGGCCCAAATTTTATATTGGATTGAAGGTATAGATTTTAACTTTTACATACAATCAAATTCGCTATGGGAGACATTTGTTTGACCTACAGGTAAATAACAAGCCCAAAATCAAAGTCCACACATTAAAACCCATCATGTGAAGAATTGAGGTTGGAGGAACTAGGCCAGACATACGATGTATGTTGAGGAAGTTGAGACACAGTGGATGATCGTGGAAGATGGGCGAAATAGTTGGAATAATATGAACAAAAACAGATAGAATCATAAGAAGGAAAGACTACACATAACTCATCAATCAACAACTCAAGAACAAAAATGCTCTACAAATTTCATAAATTCTAGTTCATTTTAGTTTACTTATTTCCAGTTTCTATGATTTTAGTTTTCCTTAGTTTTAGTATATTCATTCAGCTTTTGTTTTCAATTTTCGGTTGTAAAAAATGTCGATTCATAGTAACATAATTTGTTTTGTTGTTGTTTATAGATATTCCTTTGTTTTTCTAAGTTAGTTTCTAGATCTCGATGCTTACTGATGGAGTTAGAACTAACGACCGATTCGATATTCACATGGTTTGTTTTTGAGAAGTTGGATTTCAATACTTTAGCACGATTTTGTGTCTAACACGTCTACGCAATTTTATGTGAAAACAATAACAATTTCACTAATTTGTCGGGGAAAATTCACTAAGCAATGGATTGCAAATCCCAAATAATTATTTTTTGAGTCATTTTGGAGCGTTTCAAATTCATTCAAATATAGAGTCATTTCAAATTGTACCATCAAATAGTTTCTCAAATACAAATCCTTCAATCTAAACGCAATTTTAAAGAGGGATTTGAAATGACACTTAAGATGATCGTCATTATAATCTATCTAAGATTCACAAATATCATTGCATCAACATAAATTAACAAGTAAATGGATTCCAAATCTATCCAAAATAAATTCATCCAAACTATTAAATTGATTGAAAGCCATGGATTTGATAAAACTCTCATTTCAAATAAAGATTGAGATACAAATGTAGATAACTCCTATTAATTTGATACAAATTGTTTATTTGGTAAGTTCATAATTAATTACCTAAACTGAAGTATTGAATAATCGCAATACTTGGAATTCAATATTAATTATATATGCTGCCAAAAGATATTTGACAAAAACTTGTGTGAGACGGTCTCACAGATCGTATTCGTGAGACGGATCTCTTATTTGGGTCATCCATTAAAAAATATTACTTTTTATGATAATAGTATTACTTTTTATTGTGAATATGGGTAGGGTTGACCCGTCTCACAGATTAAGATCTGTGAGACGGTCTCACATGAGACCCACCTAAGATATTTAAGACTTTACTTTTGTTTTGTTTAATTTGTTTTTAAAGTTGCTTGTGCTAAAAGATTGATACAGTGTCGAGGGGCAGACTGGGGATTAAGAATTGACAGACGAGAGCGGATGAATCTCATATTCTCATGGGTTTTTTTTTAAAATATTATAAATTAATAAACTAATTATAAAAATGTTTCAATTTTTACAAAAGTATAATAATCCGTATTTTGCTGCTGCGGATTCATAGTTTTTTTATTAAAATCGGATTCATAGTTTTTTTATTAAAAAAATTTAAAAAATTAAAAAAGGGACAGCCATAGTCCGTGGTTTGCTGCTGCGGATATAATTTTTTTTAAAAAAACAATTAAAAAAAGAAGTCAAATAAGTCAGGCTAAGTAGTCAAATAAGTCAGGCTGTCACAATCCGTGACTTCTTTTTTTAATTTTTTTTTAAAAAAAAAAAAAGAAAAAGGAAGTGGGAGTGTTAAAGAAATGCTCTTCACCCTCAAATAGCGTGTATTTCCTTTCCATTTCATCTGACGAGAATATTTGTTCCTCATGTTCATTTTCGCAACTTATTTTCTTTATTTGATTCATATGCACAAAATCTATTTTTTCTACTTCGACCTTGTATTAATATTATTTGTTGGTTTTATCATCCATTTCATTTGAAGACATATTAAGAAGTAATGTTTAATTTCATTGATAATATTATAATTATATCTTAAGAAGTAATATTTTTTTTGTGTAATTTTTTTTATAATACTTGTCAATTATTTCAGATATTAACACTGTCTGTTGATATTATTATAAGTTTTTATATGTCTGAGAAGGTAATTTAAGTAATTTTTTTAATATTTTGTCTGTATTATTTATATTATATTAATGTAATTATAATTTTGTTAACTAACATTATATGATTAAGTATAATTTAGTTAAATAGTATATTTTTAATATTAATCGCGATATTAAAAAATAGTTGAAATATTAAAAAAAATATATGATATTGTGATTTTTGAAATATTTCAAGGTTAGTATTTTAATATAATTAATATAATTTAATATAAGAATGAATTAATATTATTGTACTTAATACTAATGAAATTATAAAGTTTTTTGTGACATTTTTTTAAAAAATTTATATATGAAATAGTGTTTAGTTATTCTATAACTTTGGTCACTTTGATATAATTTATATAATATTATAAATATGTTTATGTTAATGCAAAGTAATATAAGAAATTAATAATTCTAATTAAAATATTTTTATCCAACTATATATTTTGAAATAACATACTTAAAAGTTTAATATAAGTAAATTATATTAATTTTTATTTTCAAATTAATTTGTGTGGTTATATACAAAACAATTTTGAAAAATATGTAATAAAATTGCACCGAATATTTGGCAAATTCATCAGTTATTTAGCTCAAGTTTTTGGCATTCTTCTTGCGCAGCTCTTTTTTTTTTTTTTTTTTAATCTATCACATATTCACAATTAACATTGCATCAACATAAATTAACAAATAAATGGATTCGAAATTAATCCAAAATAAATTCATCCAAACCATCAAATTGATTGAGAGGCATGAATTTGATAAAAACTCTTATTTCAAATAAAGAAGATCTACAAATGTAGATAATTCTGATTAATTTGATACAAATTGTTTAGAGTGGGTCTCATGTGAGACCGTATCACGGATCTTGATCCGTGAGACGGGTCAACCATATCCGTATTCACAATAAATTGTAATACTCTTAACATAAAAAATAGTACTTTTTCATGGATAATCCAAATAAAAGATCCGTCTCACAAATACGACCCGTGAGACCGTCTCACACAAGTTTTTGCCAATTGTTTATATGATTATGATGTTGATAAGTTCATAATTAATTACCTTAAATGAAGTATTGAAAAATCGCAAAACTTGGAATTCAATATTAATTATATATATGATTATGATGTTGATAAGTTCATAATTAATTACCTTAAATGAAGTATTGAATAATCGCAAAACTTGGAATTCAATATTAATTATATGTCAAAAACTTGTGTGAGACGGTCTCACATGTAATATTTGTACTACTGCTAAGAAAATTACTTTTTATTGTGAATATCGATGGAGTTGATCCGCCTCGCAGATAAAGATTCGTGAGACCGTCTCACAAGACACCTACTCTAATTATATATATGATTATGATGTTGATAGGTTCATAATTAATTACCTTAAATTGAGAAATTATATTTCCCTTCACTTGTCTTTTTAACATTTATTTTATTAGTCGACTTCAAAAGTGCATATTGACTCAACATTAATATAATTGATTATTATCTTCATTGTGGAAACATTCAAAAAAGTCGATGCAAATCTCTTCCGACTTCCTCTCTTTTAAGAACAATGTAATCTTCTAGTATATGCATGTAAGTCAACTACAATATACACAATTAAAGGAATTTCTTTTGAAATTATCGTGTCAATTAATTTCATATTTCATTCCTCCAAAACTTCGACTTCCTTCTATACCAAGGAGACGAACAATATGCAAAATTGTATATATTTGTTTTTGAATTAATGAATTTCAAATCTATAAATTTCAGATATATTTTTAAATTTCATGTACGAAAGACTATAAAATTCAATTCCACCATTTTCATGTATATATAATATCTAATATTAATTATTATTGATTTCAAGTTCGCCCAATAATGAAGTTAGTTGAAATAATTAATCATACTTTGTGAAATTAATGTGTAAATATAGATTTAAGATTTCATCTATTGTTATATTGTAACAATAAAAATATAATCGAAATTCATCCATCCAAATGCAATGAATTTGATTTCAGGGAGAATTGAAAGCATGAATTTTAATGATACAATTGAATATAAATATTAGGCAAAACCTTGTGTAACAATTTTTTGTTGTTTTTTTATTACCAATTTATTGGTACAAATGCCACCAACCCAACCCTATAAATTCCAGTTAAATAACTCGTGTAAAAATTGACTATACAAATACAAGAATTGGGTTGGTTTCAGTTCACCGCCGGCGCCACCACCACCGACAACTGCAGGCAAAATGATCTGGAGGTCCGCGGCTGTCCTTGTACTCCTGACGGTTATGTTATGTTTCTCCGGCAACAAAGAATTCTCCTTCTGTCGTTTCACCATAGTATCCATCGTCATTCTACTTCGATTCGACGATATTATCTTCCCGCCGATGGAACCCGCGAATTTCATGGATCGAGGCATCATCACGATCATCGTGTTTCTATTCAACCGCTTGCTGGCTTCCCTGCTCCCCGTATACCTCCTGTGGATTCCCTGTCTCTGTACCATTTTATACTTGACGTCCCTTCTCTTTTGACGGATTGCTTGAACCTGAATCAAATCCGATTTGTTGACTTCTGGACTTCTCCCGAGGGCGATCGGCGGCCGAGAAGGTCTCAATTTGATGTCCTCTAAAAATTAACGTCCTCTAGATATGTTGAGATTAAGTAAGGAAGATTGGTGTTTCGTCAATTGTGTTTTAAGAAAAATTAAAACTATTTTGTTTACATTATCATATGAAGATATAAATATTTAATAAATATCATTGAATTAATTAAAATTAGGAAGTGGCCAATTATCAGTTGACGCAATTCGATAGCACTTTTCTTGGCGGAAATTTCCTAGAAATTCGAAGAGCAACGTGCATATGTTTCCCACGCAAATATTATTAAAAAGAAAAAAAATTTCTGGACGGTGGTGATGTATTTTTGTCTCAAGAGCTGAAAATATAAAATTATAATTATAGAAAATTATATTTTTTTAGAAAAACAAATATATTTTATATTTGAGGAGTCATGAAATATACTAGTCTCGAACTTGTAACTGTGTCGTATATCAAGATATAATGGGGATCATTGAGTCAAGAAGCTCGTGGCTTACATGTTTCTACATTTGATCATCTCACGACACATGTTTAACCATGGCGAGAGTGGAAAAATTCAAAAATCTCGATTTGATCTCACATGTTTTGTCTACTTTTTGGTTGAGTGAGTCTCATGTGAGACCGTTTCACGGATCCTAATCTCTGAGACGGATAAACCCTATCCATATTCACAATAAAACATAATACTCTTATTATAAAAAATAATATTTTTTCATGGATAACCTAAATAAGAGATCCGTCTCACAAATACGACTCATGAGACCGTCTCATACAAGTTTTTGTCTTTTTGAGTGAGTCTTATGTGAGACCGTGATCCGTGAGACGGGTCAACCATACTCATATTCACAATAAAATATAATACTCTTAGCATAAAAAGTAATATATGTTATCGTGATATATGACTTTGTGGATTAGTACATGAATGGAAACTCGGACAGCCCTGGCCTGGACTATTATATGAATCACAAAATTTGCAATATCTAATTCAACCTGCTGGATTAACAATATCAACCAAAGCTTAATAATGAAGTAACAATAATATTTAATCTTCATTTGATGAATATTTTGATAAATGAGATTGTAGTTTTTTTAAATATTTCTCATATTCTTAGAACAGTTTGTTTATACAATTGTACATGACATACGAGATAGTAGATTAATATTAAAGTTCGATAACATATATTACCAAAATCACGAGACAAATATAAATCAACAAAAAAAACAATTTTTCGTATTTATTTTTTATGTGTGTCATGACCTTGACTGTAAAAACTGACCGAATCCAACCAAAACCGGGATGAAGTTTTACGTTTACCTTAAAAACCATAATCTTAAAAATATTTTAAATCGAACGTACAAGGAAATTCAGTCTGAATTTATTGAAAAAAAATTATCAAAAAACATTGTGATCACTCCTAGATTCCATCTCGTAATTTCGAAAAAATAATTGACATACAAAAAATTAATTTTTGGTGTCATATGTCAACAATATTTAATATCTGTAATATGATTGTAATATTATTGAAGCATGAAGATACGAAAAAAATTAAAGTTCAAAGGTAAATTTGTCTTTTAATAAAAAGATTATTTCGCCTATTTATTGTGTAGAATCTTAAAATAATAATTATTAAACATTTTAAAGGGTAAATATTATATATCACTTATCCTTGATGCTTTTGTAACATATTTAAATTTACAATTTTGGTTCTAAATATTTGTCTTTTTGCAATTTTATCTTTTATATTGTCAACCTTTAATATCAGTCAATTATTTTGCACTTTTTACAATTTTGGTTCCTTTCATTAATGTAGCGATGATATGACAGTTATGTGACATCAATATGCTGCTAACATATACAATATCACATCATCACTGTGCGAAATGAGGATTAAAATTGAAAATAAAGTAACAAAAATTGAAAAATAAATGATTGAGTTTAAATTTTGACAACTTAAAAAAAAAAAGCGTGATGAGACAAACATACATTAACAAAATTATTGTATATACAAATCGTGTTTCTTTGGTTTTTCGTTACTTGTTAAATTTGTTACAAGTGCGATAAAAATTTTTTAAAAATAAATTTGTAGTAGTTATTTATTGCCAGAACATTGATATGACACGTAATTGTTTGTAACATCCAAATCTATGTTACCAATTGAAAATTGAATGAATTTTTTTTATAAAAAAAATATTGCACTAATTAATATCAAATTTGGACAATTTACAATACCAAAAGCCAAAACTTGAAAAGTTATATGACAATTTTGCTATTTTCTCATGCCCAGAGATTTTCAAAGCTACCAGGATATAATCAAATCACGTGGAAAATCGGCTAAATCATCTTGGGATTCCATCTATTTTGGGGCAATAACTTGTGTCAGACGGTCTCACGGATCTTATTTATGAGACAGACCTCTTATTTAGGTCATCCATGAAAAATTATTATTTTTTATGCTAAGAGTATTACTTTTTATTGTGAATATGAGTAGGGTTGACCCGTCTCACAAATTAGGATCCGTGAGACGGTCTCACATGAGACCCACTCCTAGTTTGGTTTTGAGTAGGTGAGACGGTCTCGCGAATATATATTTATAAGATAGTTATTTACAGTTAAAAGTTATAATTTTAATATAAAAAATAATATTTTTTCATGTGTCGTGTCTCACAAAATTGACTTATAATACCGTCTCATAAACATTTTTGTGTTTATTTTTTTTATCACCCAATTAATCGAAATTTGATCTTAGAAAATTATAAGTTCATTTTTTGTTTGTCTTTTCATTGCAATGCCTATGTAGTATCCAACACCACTAAGTAAATAAAGGGATACAAGTTTTTAAAAAGGAGGCCCGATGAACTAAGCCCAAATTTTAACTAACAAAATGATCAAATCTAGTAAAATGTCAAATTACATACATATATTTTACAGTTTACTTGAGATTTTTTTTCTTACAATATATTCATTCATATTCCAATGCCAGCTTCCATCATTTTATACATGAAATAGCCCGAGGCCAGGGCTGTCCGACTTCCCATTCATGTACTAATCCACAAAGTCATATATCACGATAATAACAGAATTAATAAAAATTATATGCTGATAATGACATCCTAACAACACAATTGACTAGTCTCAACATATTTAGAGGACATTAAATTTTTTTTTCTTCTAGAATTCTCCAGGTTGATCAGTTCATGCTAACACAAGAATAGGAGACGGTCTCTCGAATCTTTATCTGAAAGACGAGTCAACCCTACCGATATTCATAATAAAAAGTAATACTCTTAGCATAAAAGGCAATATTTTTTCATGGACGACCCAAATAAAAGATCAGTCTCATAAAATACGACTCATGAGACCGTCTCACACAAATTTTTACCTAAGATTGGTACCGTAATGATATATATATAAACCCAATTATCCAACAAAATTACCAATTGTCATCGACTATTAATCTAATTAATTACGACAAATAGTATGAAAATTTTCTCATTGTTATTGTTAAGATTGAAACTTGGACCTAATTCAACTCCAAAAGCTAGCTCAAGGGGGGAGGATTGTCCAATCTCATATATACCACTCAAAGGTTATTTAACCAATCGATGTGGGACAATTAACACACCTCTCTCACGCGCAGGAATGAACATCTGGAGCGTGGAGTTTACAAATGGGCAGAACGGGTGGCCTAATTATAGGCAGTCCAACACATAACGGTGGAACCCGGGCTCTGATACCATGTTAAGATTGGAACTTGGACCTAACTCAACTCCAAAAACTAGCTCAAGGGGGGACGATTGTCCAATCCCATATATACCACTCAAAGGTTATTTAACCAACCGATGTGGGACAATTAACACACCTCTCTCACGCTCAGGAATGAACATCTGGAGCGTGGAGTTTACAAATGGGCAGAACGAGTTGCCTAATTATAGGCAGTCCAACACATAACGGTGGAACCCGGGCTCTGATATCATGTTAAGATTGGAACTTGGACCTAACTCAACTCCAAAAGCTAGCTCAAGGGGGGAGGATTGTCCAATCCCATATATACCACTCAAAGGTTATTCAACCAACCGATGTGGGACAATTAACAGTTATCATCATGTATATTATATTAGTCTAACAAATCAGAGCCAAATTTTTGGAAAAATAATTCCCCAATAAAATTCATTACAAACTATCATGAAATAAATTACACTACCAGGACTCATGAAAGTTTGACCGTACACTGCTGCGATGTAAATTTTTTTTTAAAAAAAATAAACAAATGAGTGTGTCCGGACATGTTCAAAGGTTAATTTGCTCATCTTACATGAAAATAAGTGACAGATTCGAATGACAGATCCAAGAGGTAATAACTAATCATACATGGTCACAACTTGAAAAAGAAACAGATTACCACGCGTAAACACTTGGGAAATCAGACGTGTTCTTGCTGCGCAAAGACATGGCCATGACAGCAGCGGTGAACCCTAAATTAAACGACAGCAGAAACCCGTGAAATAAAGTAGGATGATTCTTGAATATTACAACTGGGATTTGGTCGTTGCCACCTATTTCCTCATAGCGTAATGTCAAGATTGCGAAGGCCACAAATATCCCGGACACGAAAATAATTTCTTCGGGTGGGAGACGAATGAACCATAATGGTTCTGTTTAATCAGGAGGCTAACCGATGATCCCATTTGACAATTTTCGAATTCATGAATGGAGTTTTGAAGACTGAAATACAGATAATTAATACGTTTATCTGTTTTTAATGTGACGTGAAACCACATGATCTTAAAAAACCCAGGACCTTTTGTCTCTGATATATCATTGAACTGAGGAAATTTCCAAGAAGTTTGGTTCGTGCTTCGCAGTTCATAAATCTATCACTTCGTAATATCTAACTTTAATTTGGCAATATTTTTTATTAAAAATTGAAAAATATATTTGAAGTTATAAATTTGGAGTTTTAAAAAATAGAAAAGAAGAAAAGGAAGCGCTTAATGGACAGCTACAGAAGTACAGATCGGTTCGGTCAACACTGCCCGCAAGGGTCGATTCAACTGCTCGGATTTTTTCGAGTCAATTTTTTTTTTTTACATGTAGATGGGCCCGGATCACTCAACATGAGTGATCCGGACCATTCATTGCCTGTGCAGGCCGTGCCTGCTACTGCCTGCACGGACAGGGTGAAACAAACCCTAAAGATATGAGCTGAGCGATATGTCACAATGGATACGTAATCCTCCACTCCCACTCTGACTTTGCTTCTTCACTATTACCACTTATATTTTACTTAGTCAATTTATTCGATAATAAAAACCCTTAGTGTGAGCTGTGAAGAACCCATTTTTTACGTCAGAAAAGTCCCTTCCCCTTATATGGCTGGAATACAAGTTGGTGCCGTCGGTGATATAAGACAGGAGATCGCCGGCCCGGAAGCTCGTTGGAGTCTGAATAGAACGTTAGCAAAGATCCTTTCCCTCCGGCCAAATTTCAACAATGGCTATCTGACACACGCTATATTTGAAAACTTGAGAAAACAGGAAATAGGAAAACTCTTTCTCAACATGATAGTGCCTGCTTTGGGTATAACAGTATTTATATGGTTCAAAAACGATAACCCGAACAAGACATTTTTCGGGATCATTCTTCTCCTGCTCTTCGCGGGAGGATTGGCTATATTCTACGGGCTTCTGCTTAGGGACACGTACCCTCTGCTGGCGTGTATTCTTGAACAACTGGGTATTGTTTTAGTTTGTTTTTCGATCACTTCTTTGGTTGCTACCCTTCTCTCAGGACCAGCTCTAATCATTCCAGCTTTTTGCGTTGGTTTAGTGCTGCTACCTTTCATAATTCCGGCTCTGCCTCGTGATGAACGTGTGGTGTAAATGGAGAACTAATGATTCAAATCAAACGAGTTGATCAATACCCAGTTTTTCCCTGCTGGTAAACATGTATTTTTTACAGTAAAATAACATCCTTATGTTTTATTTACTGCAGTTTCGTGTGATCATGCAATAATGGTTGTTAATTAATAGAGCATTACAAATTAAATGGTTAGATGATTTGGATTTCAAGATTAGATCTGTTCAGTTCAATTTCATATCAAAATATCAGGATCGATCCAGTCGTCTCCTTGAGGCTTTTGGAGTCCAAAATTTAGGACCGTCGACTTACAAAGTCTTTTTTTATACGCTGAATTTGGTAGTTACGTATACTTGGAGCACGTCCTGCGCTTATGCAAAAGTAAACCATTTGATATTTTAATCAGTTTGCTAGTCTTGAATTTGATGGGGAGATTTTTTTTGTTACCGTAACTCGCATTTTGTTCTTTTGTTCTTGTTATCGACCAATACACATTCTTAGCTACTACACTTATATGCATTTTTTGTTCACCAATTTTAGTTTTCTTGTCAAAAATTTCAGACATCATGTCAAGAATTTCTGTGCTTCATCGTCATATTCTAATGTCACATTAACGTTCTAGTGAAAAAAACTAAAAGTTGAGATAAATACCAACTTCTGGCAGATGTGCGTATTTTTCGTATATGTAATTGCTGGTTTTGCGACTCGATCTAGTCATCCTAATTAATTTTCTTGGTTGCCCAAGCAGAGACCAAATTTCCAAAGGAATCGGTTACCAATAGATGTATATTAACCTCTCATTTAAAAAAACAATTAATTCAAGTTATTAGTATACGTTCCATATCATATAGGAGCCACAAAAATGAGATTATGCACAGAAAAATCTGCCATTCACTGTTATCGCTCTATAATATAATCAACAGAAATTGCAAGAAGAATCTACTGATACTCTAATTAATTGATTAGTATTATATTGCACTCGATATTATGATTTAGGACAGAATACTGTATCAAATATCAGCATTCACATAAGTTACTCGAATGGGGAATCACCTACCACCAGGAGGAGATGCTATGTGACCGAGTTCGTCTGGATGCTGACTTCAACGCCGTCTTCCGAAACAAGCACCATTTCTTTGAGAAGACTATTCTAAATGTTGGATCGGAGCGGCGAGCGATATTTCTAGCTCTATGGTCCGCACAGACGGGGGTAAAGAAAGTTTATGCTGTTCGTTTGTAGCCTTGTCGAATGTTGTTGAAGAGATTGAAGATGTTAATCTTCCAGAAAAAGTTGATATGATTATTTCAAAGTTGATTTTAAGGTTCTCGTTTATTTGGATTCTTTTAAATTTTATGTACTTTACATCCCTTAAGTGATCTTTCGTTTTAACTTTGTTCAATAGCTAGGGCTACAGACGTCGGTTCACGAATTTTTCGAGTCGACTTGATAAATATTAATTTATCGAACTTTAACATGTTCGGATTTTTTTCGAGCCAAATTATTTTGTTCTATAGTTGCTCGCGAGCATTAATATAATATTAATTATATATTTCGAGCTTTCGGACGTTTCGAGCTTTCATTCTCGAACATTATTATATGAACAATAGTTTAATTATTCAGTGATGTTGGACCCTGGAAAAATTGGAAGATATACAAATACCTTCCTGAAATAAAATGAATATGAGACCGGAATTAGCTTTTCCAAGAGGTCATTAAGAATTAATTAGTTTACACTTGGAAGGATTTGATTTGTATAAATGAATTTGACTTCGCAAAGGGATTTAAATAATACTGAAATTAATTTGAAATTCATTCAAAATAAATCTTGTTTGTGCTTACAGAGTTGATACAATATTAACAGACTCAGGATTAAGAATTGAGAGACGATATATAGCATGTGAGATACATGTACTAAAAACATTTAGGAGTGATGTTTTTATTTTTATTTTTTAAAGGAGTGAATATTTTTATTATTATATTATAATAGCTCAGCACTTTAAATAACGGCAAAAACTTGTGTGAGACGGTCTCACGGGTTATATTTGTGAGACGGATCTCTTATTTGGGTCATCCATTAAAAAGTATTACTTTTTATGCTAAGAGTATCACTTTTTAGTGTGAATATGGGTAGGGTTGATCCGTCTCATAGATTATGATCCGTGAGACGGTCTCACATGAGACCCATGTTAAACAAATCAAGCCAACACTTTGAATTCAAGGCACATCATTTTTGACAAATAATTAACACATGTTTTGTTGATTAGTCAAAAATAATGAGGTAAGCCATGAGGTTTTATTTTTTGTTTTTTTTCCCTAAACTTTTCCTATAAATACCCATCCATTCTTCATTTCAAAACCACACCAAAAACACAAATCCTTTCATCTACAATCATAAGTGTAGAAGTGAGATAAAGGATTTAGTGTGAGATTTCTTAAGGAGTGTTTATCCTTGGAAGGAATAGGATTAGTGGAGAGAAAGTGAGTGTTAAAATCAGAGTGTTCTGAGTGAAATACTTTGTATTCTCAATTCTCTTGTCTTCTTTGTTATTAATAAAGAAGTGATCTCCTTGAGAGGTTTAGAGTGGACGTAGCCCAATCTTAGGGTGAACCACTATAAATATTGGTGTCCATCTTATTCATTGTTGATATCACTTATGATGTTCCGCTGCAATGTTACCTCGTTTATTTTCCTGATATCCCAACAACTGGTATCAGAGCTAGATTCTCAAATACTATAGGAAGTCCTCGTATGCTCTGTGGTTGCAGCTTAGTCTGAACTTCCACATCAGAAAAGGCTTTCTAGACAGTATTAGGGAAGTGGTTCTTTTGTGTTCAGGCTTTGACGATTAATTCGTTGGTAGCAGTCACAAAAGATGGAGGTACGCACAAGCAAGATGATTAGCCTTAATGGCTCTAATTATCAACTTTGGAAAAGTAAGATGAAAGATCTTTTATTCGTCACCAAGATGCACCTACCGGTGTTCAGCGAGTCTAAACCAGATGATAAATCAGATGCCGAATGGAACTTCGAGCACGAGCAAGTCTGTGGGTACATCCGACAATTTGTCGATGACAACGTGTATAATCATATCTCTAACGAGATACATGCTCGAACGCTTTGGACAAAGTTGGAGACATTATATGCCTCCAAAAGTGGCAACAACAAATTGTTCTATTTGAGCAAGCTTGTCCAGGTTCGATACAAAGAAGGAACTTTGGTTGCAGATCATCTGAACGAGATTCAAGGATTCGTGGAGCAGTTATCAAGTATGAGCATAAAACTTGATGACGAGGTGATAGCTCTGATTGTGCTAGCTTCATTGCCAGAGTCTTGGGAGACTCTGAAGGTATCACTCACGAACACAGCACCGGGAGGAGCCGTGAGTATGGACTTCATCAAGAGTGGCATCTTGAATGAAGAGATGAGGCGGAGATCTCAAGGTTCCTCTACCTCACAGTCAGATATTTTGGCTGCTGAGTCAAGGGGAAGAAGCAAGATCAAGAAAAACACAAATCAGAAGCCAAGAAGAAGCAAGTCCTCAGGGAGATATGCCAACATAAAATGTTATCGCTGTGGAGAAAACGGACATATTAAAAAATATTGTCGGCAACCGAAAAACAAACATGAAACCGACGATGAGCAAACAAACGCCATTGATGAATTCAATGTTGTTCACGAGCTAGAGCAGGAATCCGTAAATTTGACAACTCAAGTAACTAGTTGGGTGATCGATAGTGGAGCAACAGTCCACGTCACATCTCGAAAAGAATGCTTTACATCCTACACACAAGGGGACTTTGGTGTGGTGAGGATGGGGAATAACGACTTATCCAGAGTCGTGGGAAAAGGAGATGTGAGCTTGACTACCGTGGATGGCTCTACACTGATCCTGAAAGACGTCAGGCATGTGCCAGATATGCGCCTGAGTCTGATATCAGTCGAAAGACTCGATGAAGAAGGTTTCTGTACAACATTCCGAAATGGGGTATGTAAGATTTCAAGAGGATCACTTGTGGTGGCAAAAGGATTAAAGATGTCAAAGCTATATGTAGTTCATGAAAATCATTCTGAAGGAGTGAACTACGCAGGGGAAGAAAACTCAACAGAGTTGTGGCACCGACGTCTTGGTCACATAAGTGAAAAGAATCTTACACGCCTTGTGAGCAAGCAAGTTCTGCCCGGTATAAAGCAGGTTCATATGAAACGATGCACAAACTGCTTAGCCGGAAAGCAAAACAGGATATCATTCAAAAGTTCACCTCCTAGCAGAGCCGATAAAATTCTAGATCTTGTGCACTCAGATCTATGTGGTCCAATGCCATTGTCGCTCGGAGGAGCGAGGTACTGGGTAACTTTTATCGATGATCATTCTCGGAAAATTTGGGTGTGGACACTCAAAACCAAGGACCAAGTTGCAGAAACATTCAACAATTTTCTAAACTTGGTTGAACGGCAAACATCCATTAAACTCAAATGTATTCGAACGGATAATGGAGGAGAATACGTTGGAACCTTTGATGAGATATGCAAAAGGAACGGAATCAGACATCAAACAACACCACCAAAGACACCACAACTCAACGGATTAGCTGAGAGGATGAATAGAACTTTGGCAGAAAGAGTCAGAAGCATGCTCTCACATGCAAAGCTGACTAAGGAATTTTGGGGTGAGGCCGTGGTTGCTGCTGCATATATATTGAATCGCTCACCTTGTGTTCCTCTCAATTATGATGTCCCGGAGCAGGTGTGGCAAGGCAAAGAAGTTTCCTATAATCATTTGCGGATATTTGGCTGTGTTGCTTATGTTCATATACCAAAGGATGAAAGACAGAAGTTGGATGTCAAAACAAGAAAGTGCATATTTATAGGCTATGGCGAGGATCAACTTGGTTACAAGTTTTACAATACAGATCTCAAAAAGCCTATAAGAAGTCGTGATGCCATATTTCAGGAGAATGAATTCTTGGAGACTGCGGAAAAGGAGAATTCTGGATCTGAACAAGATCTGGAATGGTGGCCTTCAACGGTAAATCCACAACCGGTTGAAGATGAAGAATTGCAGAACGATCATGAAGATGATGATGAGATTCGTGTTCACAGTGAACCACCAGCAGAAAGTTCTCGTGGTACAATGACCACACGTTCTGGAAGAGAAGTGCGACCCTCAACCAGATATTCCTCAAATGAATATATCCTGCTAACTGACGGGGGAGAACCAGAGAGCTTCGAGGAAGCTATTACTAGTGAACACAAGGATAAGTGGATGGAGGCTATGCAAGAAGAAATGCAATCATTGCATGATAATGAGACATTTGAGCTGGTGAAACTGCCGAAAGGCAAGAAAGCTTTGAAGAATAAGTGGGTGTTCAGATTGAAGCACGAAGAACACAGTAGTCAACCAAGATTCAAAGCTAGGATTGTCGTCAAAGGTTTCGGACAGAAACACGGGGTCGACTTTGACGAAATATTTTCACCTGTGGTGAAGATGACATCCATCCGGATTGTGCTAAGGTTAGCAGCTGAGCTTGATCTGGAGGTGGAACAAATGGATGTCAAGACCGCATTCCTTCATGGGGATTTGGAGGAAGAAATCTACATGGAGCAACCAGAGGGGTTTGAAGAGAAGGGGAAAGAGGACCTTATGTGCAGATTAAAGAAGAGTTTGTACGGTCTCAAGCAAGCACCAAGACAGTGGTACAAGAAGTTTGAATCGGTGATAACTCAACAGGGATTCAAGAAAACCACTGCAGACCATTGTGTGTTTGTCAAAGATACCTCTGATGATGATTTGATGGTGCTTCTACTCTATGTAGATGATATGTTGATTGTTGGCAAAGATGCTTCTGAAATCAAAGGCCTAAAGAAGCAACTAAGCAAGACTTTTTCTATGAAAGACTTGGGGCCAGCAAAAAGAATTATTGGCATGGAAATCTATCGAGACAGGTATGCCAAGAAGACCTGGTTGTCGCAGGAGAAGTATATTGAAAAAGTACTTCAGAGGTTCAACATGGACCAGGCCAAAGCGGTTGGATGTCCTCTTGCCAACCACTTCAAGTTGAACTCAAAGCAGAGTCCTATTACAGAGGATGAGGAAGAAGAAATGAAAAGTGTTCCATATGCTTCAGCTGTTGGAAGTCTGATGTATGCCATGGTATGTACTCGGCCGGATTTAGCTCATTCAGTAGGTGTAGTGAGTAGATTCCTTTCAAAACCAGGAAAGGAACATTGGGCTGCAGTAAAATGGATATTCAGATATCTACGGGGAACCTCTAAACATAGATTGAGTTTTGGAGGATCCAGACTTGAGCTTGTAGGCTACACAGATGCAGATATGGCAGGAGATGTAGACTCCCGAAAATCCACATCAGGATACCTGATTACATTTGCAGGGGGAGCTGTGTCATGGCAGTCAAAGTTGCAAAAATGTGTAGCATTGTCAACCACTGAAGCGGAGTTCATTGCAGCAACTGAGGCATGCAAGGAGCTGTTATGGATGAAAGGGTTTTTGGAGGAATTAAGTTTTGTGCAGGATCAATACAAGTTGTTCTGTGACAGTCAGAGTGCAATTCATCTTGGAAAGAATCCTTCAATGCATTCAAGATCAAAGCATATTGATGTTCGTTATCATTGGATACGAGATGTATTGGAGAAGAAGTTATTGAAGCTTGAGAAGATTCGCACAGATGAAAATGGATCTGATATGATGACCAAGACATTGCCGAAATGGAAGTTGGAGTACTGTAGAGCTGTTGCAGGTTTGATCGAATTCACAAAATGTGCTTGAGGGGGAGAATTGTTAAACAAATCAAGCCAACACTTTGAATTCAAGGCACATCATTTTTGACAAATAATTAACACATGTTTTGTTGATTAGTCAAAAATAATGAGGTAAGCCATGAGGTTTTATTTTTTGTTTTTTTTCCCTAAACTTTTTCTATAAATACCCATCCATTCTTCATTTCAAAACCACACCAAAAACACAAATCCTTTCATCTACAATCATAAGTGTAGAAGTGAGATAAAGGATTTAGTGTGAGATTTCTTAAGGAGTGTTTATCCTTGGAAGGAATAGGATTAGTGGAGAGAAAGTGAGTGTTAAAATCAGAGTGTTCTGAGTGAAATACTTTGTATTCTCAATTCTCTTGTCTTCTTTGTTATTAATAAAGAAGTGATCTCCTTGAGAGGTTTAGAGTGGACGTAGCCCAATCTTAGGGTGAACCACTATAAATATTGGTGTCCATCTTATTCATTGTTGATATCACTTATGATGTTCCGCTGCGATGTTACCTCGTTTATTTTCCTGATATCCCAACAACCCACTCTTAAATAACCATTCATGATCATCGTAAAATTTTGAACTTATCTAAAATATTCTTAATCCAATCACATAAATAAACACTTCATTTTAACTATTAAAATTAAATATTTTTATTTTATATTATAATAGCTCTGACTTTACGACCAAGTCTCATTAATTGATCATAACGATATCAAGTCAGGTGGTCTTAGAATAAAAATAGGTCTCTCACGAATCTTTATCTGTGATACCGGCCAATCCTACCGATATTCACAATTAAAAATAATGATTTTTCATAGATGACCCAAATAAAATATTTGTCTAACAAAATACGACATGTGAGACCGTCTCACACAAGTTTTTACCTTAGAGTAAATCATAAAGAGAGGAGGGCATGCATCACAAAGATTAATAAGAAAGACTCTTCCAAACTAATTTCTTTACTTTAAATGAATTATTCTTGATTAGCTCCTAGGATTTCGGTTGTTTTACTCTTTTTCCAACAGTAGACTTGGTGCTTACAAATTTTTTTTGAAAATTGTCTCTGAGGTTTTGAATTATTTTTATTTATATTAAAATATAGTTAGAAGATAGATTACAAAAACCCACGGAGGAAAAAATAAACGACGTAAAACTTCGAATGATTTATTTATTTTGTTTATATTTGTTTAATAGATAATGACCCACTGTTCTTTAATATTGATCAAATTGTGAAAAATACAATTTATTGATAAAATAATAATAAAAATAATGACATACTTCTTGTCAAAAACTTGTGTAAGACGGTCTCACAAGTCGTATTTTGTGAGACAGATATCTTATTTAGATCATCCATGAAAATATATTACTTTTTATGTTAAGAGTATTACTTTTTATTGTAAATATCGGTAAAATTGACCCGTATCACAATAAAGATTTGTGAGAGCGTCTTTAAAGAAACTTGCTCATATTTCTTTTGTACTAACAATCTTGGCACACTCGATATGTATGATCTAAAGTTATTAATTTTTTTTCCTAAAATAACTTGTGTTTTAAATCCTTTACTCCTATGATTTTGAAATTATATTTCAAAATAATTAACTATTTAATAAGATTTATTAAACTTTTTTTCTATGTATAAAAGTAATTTTTATTTTGCACTAAAGTGCTAATATTTCTTATAGGTTATATTCTCAGCTCCTTGTACAAGCTGAGAAATTTGATCTGAGATCTACGCTGACTTGTGTTTTTTTTTTTCAGAGAGTTTCGGGGGCATCGGTGCCGGCCGATGAATTTGTACATATTTTATTTTGACTTTTTAGTAGAAATATTTATTAATTTGAATTTATTAATTATTCGGGATGGTGGGTCGTACGGCACGATAACTTCAAGGCGAAGGAAGGCATATCAAGTATTCTTAATTTTTTTGTAAAAAAAATTTAGTTGAAAAAATAGAAAAATGAGACTCGAAGATCTTAATATGTGAGATGGGTCAACCCTACTAATATTCATAATAAAAAGTAATACTTTTAGCATAAAAAGTAATACTTTTTCATGGATGACTAAAATAAGAGATCTGTCTCACAAATACGATCCGTGAAGCCGTCACACACACATACACACACACACACCCTACCAATATTCACATATATATATATATAACATGGAAACTTACAATTATCAATAAATTATCAAAAAATAGGTGTTGATAAATAATAGTTCATCTTTGCATACAGATTGTCATCATAATGATACATCATCAATGAAATTGGCATTCTAGTGATTTTAATCCTCCCATAAAACTAAACAAAATCTATAAAATTGGCATTCTAGATATTCCGATCCTCTCATTGGTATTCACAAAACTAAAAATAAATTTTAATGTGCACACACAAATTCCTCAAATTATAACACATGTTAATATATGTGTGTGCGAAAGTACATCTCCCATGAGACGATCTTCCCGTATCTTTATATGTGAGACGAGTCCATCTAGTCTATACTTATAATGAAAGATAATATTTTTGACATAAAAAATATTATTTTTTCACGGATTGAGTCGTATTAGAGATACATCTCATAAAATTGACATGTAAGACGATAATGAGAATTTTTTTGTGTGTGTGCGTGTATCTATATACATGTATGTGTGCTTTTAATTAAAATATAGTGTTTGTTTAATTCAAATCCAATTCAATTCAAAACATAAACTACATGTTAGTTATGGAGTAATTGTTCTTAGATTGATTGTAAAACTAAAAAAGAAAAGAAATTTCAACTACGTAGCCTTTGACTAACATTTTGATATATACATATGTGTGTGTGTGTGTTATGACATAGGGGAAATAACACAAAAAGCAACATGTAAGAACTTTAATTTGGCAAGTAGATTCTCATTATCCACAATCATCTACATATATGAATGCACGAATAATTTGAAACGGGCCTGTTTTGGTACGGTAGTAGGTCATCACTTAACACGTGTAACAAACTTGCTAAATGGATGCGCTGCTACCGACCACAACAAAAAAAGCTGCAACCTACGGAACCGGTTTCCTTCTTTCCCTTTCTCCGTTCTTAGCGTCTTCTTTACTTGTTTATTATTTCTTGAGTTCAGAATCAATGACAAAATCAACCTCCTCGCAATCCTGAGGAATTCATCCGCCATTTCTGTCGACTTTAGGCTTCAGTCCGACGACGAAAGACGCCTCCTCAAACATCACAGCGACGTCTTCCGAATCAGATGCTGATAAATCGACGGGTAAGTTCGAGGAGGTCGATGCGAAAACGAGCGACGTTAATGGCAGCGCTGCGGTTACGGATATCCAGAAGAAGATGAAGCGCGCTGAATGCTTTTGAATGTCTGTCAAGTTCACTGAAGAGGAGAAGCGAAATACTCGAGCGGATGGGTTTACTTTTCTGTCCTCTCTTTCCCGTGAACTTCTTTTTTTTTTTTTCAGTGTGTTTAGTATTTGACGATTGTGCCAGGATTAAGCTTTAGGTTTGTTACTGGGAGCTTCAAGATGCACCCTTTCAGAGTTCTACAATTTAAATTAGAAATTACTTTATTTTTTCCTTTTCTTTGTTTCTAGCATCTTCTTCACATTTTAATAGTCTCTTGGGTTTCGATTCTTCCTCGCGGGGTTCTCTTTTTTTGGGATTGGAAGGCTTCTATTGGGTTGGTGCTCTTCTCTTGTTTTTGTTTGTTTTATTTGCTTTTGTTGTCTTAGTTCATTGAATAGGTTATTTAGCTCACAGTCTTTGAAAAAAAGGTCACCAGCCGTTGGTTCTTGCATATCAAGCATGTAAATTCAATCTCTAAAAGAAAAGCTTGTGAGGTGCAGAAAATAAGATGAAATCCATGAAATTAGTTGTAATCAAAGCTGAAATTCCACAGGTTACCCTTTCACAAAATGTAAAACTGTGCTAGACTTTCCACCTCCAACATCTCCAAAAAATCAGTTACAGTAATAAATAAATACCTACAACAAGTAGATGATGGTGAAATTAAAAAAGAGATTGAACGGAGGAATAATATAATTTAAAGTATGATATGCAACCTAATCAAGAGCCATGTATAATTTCACGTCTTTATGTGCTTTGCTGCATTCTTTTTTTTTTTTTTTTGAATGAAATGCATTCAAATTAAGTGGTAAAAAGAGTTAAAAGTACAAATACTCTGGGCATCCCCATGTATAATTTCACGTCTTTATGTGCTTTTCTGCGTTCTTGATTAGTCTCGAGGGTGCTGTCGGCTAGGCAGGGTTGATGGCCTTCCGTGTTTTGAACACATTCCAAACAGCTCTTGCACAATGCCCTGCAGTTGCAAGTGCATCCTCTGTTGCCTCACCAGTACTCTCTCCAAACCTGCATGTTCATCATAGATAAATCAAAACACCATCCAAAAAAAAAGTGTAACTTCACCGTCGTGCCGGATATGTAGGACCAAGAGGGTGGTTGAAATATGTCGATGGGAGAGGGATCACCTAGAATATCTCTCCGAGTCCGGCCTGAGCTTCAAAAGCCATTGCTCTGTCAGAAATATTTTCTATACGGCAACTCTTACATATAATATTACAAACATCTCTAGCTTAAGTCATAATCTTCATCTGCACTTGCTAATTGCCATATAGATTTATATTATATTTTACGCCTAAAGGTCTAGCAAGTTAGATTCTATAAATCTTTTATGTCAATCACTTATTTTCACGCTTACCGATGACATAGATCTCTTTCAACGAGGAAGAAATTGGTTCAGATCTAATTACAAAATTTAATTGTATTACTAATTTAAAAAATATTATAAATTCATTGTAAATATAAACGCGTGTTTCATTGCTTGGAAAAAAAAAAAGAAATGGTAATACGCCACACTGCATGTTTGGGTAAACACCTCAAGAATTGAGGTGATCATACCTAGTATAATTGAATGTATATATAATATATTATTCACCTCATTTTCACATCGGAAAACAAAAATATGAGGCGAAATGTCAGCTACCTAATTACCCATTTCAGGGAAAGGTACTCCTACCAATCATATTTTACAATGATCATATATAAGTTTGAGCTGGTCCATTTATGGAGTCATCATCATAATTTAGATTTACACCATAACTATAATCATCGAACAAACCCGTCGACTGAAGAACGACATCTGACCTCTCAGGATCCACTCCGCGATCTTGACTTGTAAGATTCTGAAAGAATGAAACTGAAACGAAGCCTTTCTCTTCATGAACATATCCCGTCTGAGGAATACTGCCTGGGAACATGCTACATGAGATGGTTCTTCGAGACATAGAATCGGCTGGATACAAAGACTGGAAGACTGAAGAGAAAGGAACAGTGTCCACATAATCTGCCGTGCTAAAAGAGTCACTGGTGCTCTCTGTAGTGAAGGATGAGTCGTCTGAACTGGTGAAGAGGGGCGAATTACATGATGCAGCATCTGAGAATTCGGAATAGTTTTTAGGAATTGGTGGCATGCTTCTAATTTGTCTCAGAAGGTTTTTTCTGGGATTGTTACTAAGGCCCTGTATCTCTTCCGATAAAGTTGTCATCCGATTTTGAAGATTTTTCGGTTTTTGATCGGGACTTCTTAGGGAAGATAGAAGATTGATTGGGGGGATCTTTTTTCGGACGTGGATGAGACCTGGATAAATCAGAAACTATAATCAAAAGTTCAAGAAAACTAAATTTAGTATATGTGAAGTTGCAGGGCATGTAAAGATTTCGAGTGTGAAAGAAGACTTCACCTCGCGTAGAACAGAATATACGCTCCTTCTGACATCACTTGGCTCAGCTCAACTGGTTGCACCTGTCAGTAATGAAACAGCCAGTGGAGTGAAAAACCAGAATGAATTATGGTGTTCCGTTTAGGGATGCAAGTAGCTTTACATCAGTTCGTCAATAAATAGGCAGAAACTTACCTCAGTGTCGTCAATCTTAAACCAATTGCCTTGCAAATCTCTCACATACGAGATATAATGACCAGAAAAAGATGCATTTGACGTATCCAAGTGGACAACAACAGCATAAAGCGTATAAAGCGGTGGTATGTCGTCTGTACCAGTCATAAACGGGATCATATCCAGCATTTCAGGAAAAGTGACGCATTTGTTTATCTTCCATAATTTCCCTCCTGATATTTCAAGCATGGTATCTAAAATAAATTAAATAACAATCGTAATACGAAAATTTACTGAAGCAGAGATGATGAACATAAAGAAATACACGAAATCGCTTCAGGACGATAGTCAGAATATTTGGGGCCTCTTGTATTCTCAGTTCCTTCCGTGCTCGAACATATGAAGCACACCTTTTCATTCATAGGAAAGAACGAAATAAAAATCTGGATAATGGTCTTTAGAAATGCATTTGAAATAAAGAAATGCCAGGTTGACTCACCTTCCACATCTATACATGTTATCCCCATCAAGATCTTCCGAGCTAGTGAACTGTGTCAGAGCATCCTCCAATGACTCGACCCAGCCAAATATCTCCAGCGTAAGATCCATTATATTCTCATACCGCTCTGACTCTTGGTGACACCTTAAACATTTCACCTGGTATTGATTTAGTCATTTCAGTTAATCTTGCAGCTAAGTTTACAGTGGCAAAGCTTATTTTAGGAATTATTTTTCGAGGAACTTGTTAGAAATCAAATAATTAATTTCTCAGTCAGATTTGACATTATTATGATTGTCAAACATCTTTCACATAATTCTGCATTGAAGCATGGCCTTCATGGTTGAGCCCATAAATCCCACGTTCTGTTGCATATTTGCATTCACTGTGGTTCAAGTTTCAACTATTTAAAATTCAATGTATATGATAGAACACCTTTGATCTAAGACGACCCCCAAATGTATGTTGTATAAAAGTTGTCTCCTGCAGTATGGGGTCGACAACATTTTCTCCGCCCAAACGTTCGAGGACATATTGACTGCATGGACGCCACAATAAGCCTAAAAATGGAACAAATTTCATGATAGTAAGGTATGCTACTTGATACAGCAGAAAAGATGCATGAGTGTTTGAGATGTCAAAGATGAGGGTCCATCTAGGGGTTGGGACAAAAATGATGAGTCAATTCTATGGTCCACTAACAAACCTTAAAATTTCATGAGCGTCTTCTTGACTTCCCGTGCCGATCTGGGAATTAAGACTTCGGATATGCATAAGAATGTTCCTAGCAGACAAAGGATGTCCACTTCCACTCAGGGTCATTACATGGCGTTCAAGTTCACACATTAGGCACCAATTTTTGGCACAACCTAACACATAAGGAAGCATGTATATAAACATGTTGATATCAACATGAAAACGGTCGAGCAGAAACTTTCCAATGAATATCAGGAAAAATGATTACCAGCCCTAGAATGTGACCGGCGATGATGATAAATGATGAGAGGCTTTGTCCACGTCAGGCATTGCAACACAGCATTGGCATAGCAACTGCATAAGCATTTAGAAATAATTCTAAACTCAAAGACATTAAAAAAAATTCCAACTTTGTTGAATTGTTTTATTCCTGTGAGATCAAATCCTCCTTAAGGAGAAGCACAAAGTAAAATTCTACCTATTTCCACAGTTCACGAGTCCTCTGGGTGACACATTGAGAACTTCAAACTGAAAGCACTTCACGAATTCTTCATAGGGAAAAAGCATCTGGCAAGTAGCAGGAGTTCAAAAAGATGTTTTCCAATCAAGGGCCAAAACGATTACAGATTTCACCAATCAAAAAGAAATCCACTGGTAAAATTAAAAAAAAAATAAAAATAAAAGTCTGTACTTAAAAAAGAACAAAGAAATGTAAAAAGAAGCACATCAATTTTACAGCACTTTAGCTTGGACCATGTCTGTAAATCAGTCTAAGACTGTTTCTGAGGTCTTGCCTTAACCTTTTTTTCCTTCCTTGCGCAATCTTCTGAATGTCTCCCGTGGTCATTTTTCATGGACTTTGTCACACCAATCATACTCATCATTCCAAGGTTTGCAATTATGCTGCTTTCCGGCAATAGAATGTTATCCTTCACCCTAACAACACCTACATAAAAATAATTTTGTGAGAGAAGAACAAATAGACCAATGCAAAGCATAACCCATTCATGAACCTACTTGACTTGTCTGTGCTATTTTTGGACCTTTTCACCCCTGATTTTTTAGATTTTTGCGGTTCATCCCAACAAGAAAGCAATGTGTTTCTCGCCTTATGGCCATTTTCCAACGAAGTCCTTCTCGTCTTCCCGCCATTTCCTTTCTGAGACAAGTGTTCTCCGCTGGTTAAGTCCATTTGAATGTCACATGCATTTACGTCGCCAATTGTTGTAGCCTTTGAGTTCAAAATCCCATTGCAACATACATTACTGAAAGCATTTGCAAGTTGCCTTTCAACCATGTTGTTTTCATGCAATGTGCTTTTCTGATCAGAATTTCCATTCATGCTGGCATTGATTTTCTCAAGACTCGGCTCCTTCACATTGCATTCAAGCAGATTTGGATCCATAGTTTCATCATATGAGATGCTTGCTTGAGAGTCCTCAAGTGAGATACATTTTGGTGACAATCATGGCATTTGTTTGCTAATTGATGGCACTCAAACTTGTGAACTTGCCTCCAGTGAATAATCTGACAATTTCCAGAACTGTGGATGAGAGTACAACATGTCAGTACACATGTAATCCTCTCATTATTCAAAAGTTCATTGACACAATTACGACACAGTTCCAAGAAATGGTAAAGACAGATCACACTCTTTTATATAAAGACAAAGAAAATATGGAACATAGGATTGTTATTGTAGAACATGGTATAACCTTTGTCACCAAACACGAGAAACAGAAAGACAATTACAAATTTTTACCAATGTCATTCTGCTTTCATAAGTTTCTGCGGAAAAAATGAGGTTCCACAAATAGCCTAAAATGAAGGCCACCTTGAAGCATAATATGATTTCAATGTCTAACTTATTACCTTATTTAAGAATCCATTTTTCTTGTGCTTCTAATTCAATCTTGGACTAGACCCACTAATTTCACAAGCAACATTACCATTGCGAGAAAAACTCGCGACTCAAAAATTGCACGCAGATATGTTGGGAGATGAAATAAAAGAACTAGTCGTACCAATACCAAACTGATTTGCATTGGGAGCAACGAGTTGTAGCAGGTCCAGAGCACCTTCCACACAGACGACGGCCACCATTTGGAACACTCGAGAGAGGGATAACACTACCAACAGCCATATCTTCGACTCGAAGGGCTTCCTCTGCTGCCTGTTTGGCAATCAAATTAATCCGCTCTTTCCTTCTTGAAGCCTCACTCCATTTTCCCAGTAAAACATACGTAACCAGGGGAAGCACTATGAAGACAAAAAATGAAGTCGATATACCGGTATGCCTTAGCTCAAGCATGTCCCAACTATCATACTCATGTCCAGTAACCTTGCCCAAAAACCTCTTCTAAATATCAAACTTCCTTGAGCTAGACCATAATGCTGTAAAAATGTCAAGAACTAGCAAATATGCCACACCATGGGTCATTTGCTGCATTTTTAGCGCTGCTCCACCTTAATTGACAAAACAAAAACAAAAATTGGAAACAAGAAAAAGCCACCTTAAAAAACTAAACTCCTAAAGCTCCCCGAGATGAACAAGAAACAAAAAGCACTAGAATAATTTCTGGTTCAGTGATTCTTTTTCACTCAAAAAGATTCACTAGTTTTGCTAGTCTTCAAAAGGTTTTGCTGCATTACTGTATGCATACAAAACTAAAAAAATAGTCTAATTGTTTTCTAAAGTGCATCACTTCATGAATGCTCCAGGTTCAAAGGTTGCAAAAGTTTATTATAATGTTATTGGAACCTTTTATCACCGATTCACGAGATCACGTAAATTATTCATAAATTCCTCGTACATAATGGCCTGTTTCTTAAAAAAATTACATGAAATCATTGATAGTATTTCACACTTCTATTTGATAATTTTCAGAGTGAATCAATATGAGACATCAAGTGCCTCTAGCCAGTCAAGCAAGAGACTTTATGTGTAAGCAAAACGGAGGATTTACATTCTGTTCGCTACAAGAAGACCGTTCCAAGGCTAGTTCGTGCAGTGACAAATGGCTTACCAACTAACCCAAAGTCAGTTGGGCAAGAAAGATTTGTAAGCATCACAGACAACGAAAGTAAAAGATTTTGAAGTTTAAAATCTCAAAAACCCCTTTCGGACCTTAAAGAAAATATACACAACAATTCTTTTGAAGGAACTTTCCAATATTTATGATTCTATGTCAAATTTTGATCCAATTCGTGGAATTGCCGAGTTTGGACTGTTATTTCTTTATAAATGTGTCATGATGTCGTATTTGAGATTTGTGAGATCTGTCATCAATGCTTATTTGGTTTTCAAAGTAGCGCGGTTTAAAATGCAACGTTTGTAGACATAAACCGCCATAATGATAAAAACAAAAGAAATACTTCGAACAACGCTACTTTGAAAACCAAATAAGCAGTGATGACAGCGTTTGTAGACATAAACCGCCATAATGATAAAAACAAAAGAAATACTTCGAACAACGCTACTTTGAAAACCAAATAAGCAGTGATGACAGATCACACAAATCTCAAATACGACATCATGACACATTTATAAAGAAATAACAGTCCAAACTCATCAATTCCACGAATTGGATCAAAATTTGACGTAGAATCATAAATACTGGAAAGTTCCTTCGAATTGAAACTGACCATTACAAAATCAAGAAGTTGGAACCCCCAGAATCCATCTTTGCTTCTAGGGTAAGTTTCTAAATTTAATTTACCACTCCATAAAGATTCATTTTTTCCCAAAACCAGTGATATAAAAATCCAATCTTTGTGCAGACTTCAATAAAATGGGGAAAACCCACAACAGAGAAACATTTATTTCCAAGATTTGCAACGGCTGAAAAACACAGACACAACGCAGTTAGAGCGCCAACAAGATGCGTCTACATATACATGTAAATAATCTGAGACACATCAAAATAAACATACACAGAGGCAAACAACCTAATAAGCAAAATATTTTCCCGATCTCACTGCACCTTTTCGATTCAATGATGGTAGTAATTCCTTCCAAAACTCACTGTTTCTCACTTAAAGCTCGTTTCTCGTTTCATCTTTAAAGCACAGAGCACCACTCACACGCAAATCCGCCTCTGGAAATCTCGATATACACGTGTCATGTTATGATGGGTGTAGATGTTGAAAGTGTTGGGACGCCTTGCGAACAAATGACCCTGCCTACGAAAAACTATTAATTTTATTTTTAAAATATCTTATATTTTTTATTCATATAAATAAATATATATAATTTGTTTTTCCAAGATAAATTTCACTATCACCTGTGAGTTGAAGTAGTAGTCTAAAAATCATATTGACTAAGTATATATAATTTGTTTTTTTCGATAATGAAATTCATAAATATAATTATTTGGTGTATATCGAATAAATTTTTTGAGCTGATTTAATACTCATGAACCCCAACTTGGCCCCAACTTTCATTAGACAATTATTATTTTGTAGTCTCTAAGATTTTAGGTTTTAAATATTTAATAACTTAGTCATGACTTTTCACTATCATTTTTGGCCAAAAACAATTTATTTTCTGGAAGAACAAAACGCTAAGAAAAAGTCTTTAATATATTTTAGGCAAAAACTTGTGTGAAACGGTCTCACGGGTCATATTTTATGATACGAGTCTCTTATTTGGGTCATCCATGAAAAAATATTATTTTTTATGCTAACAATATTACTTTTTAGTGTGAATATCGGTAAAAATATTATTTTTTATGCTAAGAGTATTATTTTTTAGGCAAAAACTTGTATGAGACGGTCTCACGGGTCGTATTCGTGAGACGGATATCTTATTTGAATCATCCATGAAAAAGTATTACTTTTTATGCTAAGAGTATTAATTTTTATTGTGAATATAGGTAGGGTTGACCCGTCTCACAGATTAAGATCCGTGAGACGGTCTCACATGAGACTCACTCATAAAGGCAAAAACTCGTATGAGACGGTCTCACGGATCGTATTTGTAAGACGAATCTCTTATTTGGGTCATCCATGAAAAAGTAATCCGTGAGACGGTCTCACATGAGACCCACTCAAAAATAAAAATAAAAATAAAACAACTTCCAATTTAAATTTTATTTAATGAGTGCTTATATACTTTCCAATAGTTATGTAATTACAAGACCCCAAATTCAATTCTCTTATCAGACAGATCTATATTAATGAGACAATTGATTTATCTATATTTATTATGAAAATTAATACTTTTGATATAAAAATTAATAATTTTCATGAATTGGAAATTGAGCCGTGAAAGGGTTCATAAGAATTTTTATGAATTAAATAGAGATATATTAATAAAAAATAAAAATAATATTATTTTCGACATAACGAGGGAGTAGATAAGAAAACTATTTTTTTTTTCCTTTTTCGCAAACATTGATCTTCCTCCAAAATAATAATTTTTACTTAAAAAAACGTAGGAAGTTAGAGATTTCCAGCCAACCCCGTTCAGACAAACTAGTACTTTAATTCTTATTCATTATTTCGAAAGATCGAAAATTATTTAATGAAATCTTTGTCTACTTGTATTATTAATGCACACAAGAATGTTGGTTGGGATGGTCATGTCCATTCCATTGCCATTGCCAAATCTATCTTTTTAGGTAGAAAGTTGCTTGGACCACAGAGCAAATTTATTTTTTTACTTTTTTCCCTCTATTTTATGCCTACATAAAAATTAATGAAAATTGTTTATCCAATCCTCTATTTTTAATTCATACAACATGAAATAAATTATTTCTAGAATGATTAATTTTCAGAGTCTTAAAAATAGTTGAGAATAAAGGAGTGATTGCCAATTATTTCAAAGAATTAGTAAACTAAAAAGTGAGAAAGACAGTTGAACTACCAATATTTATTATAACTATGCTGGTATATTATTACTCAATAATAATAATAATATATTATTTTTATTTTATTTTTTTTAAAGTAAGCTTTATTTCTATGAAGATAGCCATAGATTCTTCAGTCTTCGGTAGGAATCTAATAGGTATGTATTTGGATTACTGTTTAAATCAACTTTACATTAAGTTAAGCAATGTAAACAGTAACTCTGGTAAATTTCTTGAAATCTGAGGCATCTTTGTCCATATCAAACAAAACTAAGATTTCATTATTGGGGCGGCATTTGCATGATCATGCTTGTGATTTTGTCAAGGAATTTAGAATAATTGGTTTTTAATTTTGGCCGGCAAAAAATGAC